>NC_133324.1:217742144-217914644 GCF_042186555.1 Aquarana catesbeiana
TGCTAGGAACCCCAAATTTGGTGTGCAAACCCAGTGGAACTGGATCCACAACATACCCAAAGCTGGCGTTCCTAGCACAAAGTAGCCCCGAGATACAGGGCCCCAAAATAGGTTCGGAAAATGTAATTCTCTGCTGCAGAAAAGTGCTTGACATTAGTGCTAGAAATCCCAGCTTTGGATATTTTATGGTGCTGGTTCCACTGGGTTTGCACACCAAATTTGGGGTTCCTAGCACTATGTGGCCCCAAGATACGGGGCCCCAAAGTTGGTCAACTGTGTCCATCTGCAGCAATGTCATTTCGGGACACTTTGGGTTCAGAGACCCCAAATTTTGGCTGCAGCTAGGGGGGCATCTAGGAACACTTAACTACTGAGTTTGAAGTTCGGGGGACCTATGGCTGCAAATAAGCACAGTGAGGCATGCAAATGAGCACAGTGAGGCTGCAAATGGGCATTGTTGACCCTCTTTTCCACTTACAGTAGCTGTGCATTTCTCACCCTCGTCTTATACTCGGGTCAATAAGTTTTTCCCATTTTTTTGTGGTAAATTAGGGCCTCGACTTATACTCGGAACGACTTATACTCGAGTATATACAGTACTTACTTAGCAGTCTCTGTGCATCAGGGCAGAAGAAGTAGCTGAAATGTTAGTTCTCAAATGGACCACTGTAGCCTAAACACTTACTAGAGCCCTCTGAGGAGAAGAGAACCAATGTACAGTCACTAGGGATCAGAATTTAGGTCAGTACTCACAATGCCTCAGGATCATCGGTTGTCTTCTTCCAAAATCCAGGCATTATTTAGTGAGGGAGTAACAAAGCTCACAATACCACAGGACAGCTGGACACTCTCCTCCAACTTCCACTAGGTACTGCTCAGCGAGCTCTCCAGACCGAAATCCCAGATTAGAACTTTTGAAGTAGACTCCCCAGCTATACTACAGCTGGAACCTTGTTGACAAAAGAATCAATTGATCTGCGTCATGAATCCTCAAACAATCCTAAGTGGATAAGATGAGGCAGCTGCTATTGGTAAAAGACACCCTAAAGCAATAATGATAAATATCTGGACAGCGCTATCAACAAAAATGTGCAAATCACAATAAATAACAATTCTTCAAAGCTGTACTATATAAATTCATCACAATATCACAATAAATAATAAAAACTGCAATCAATACATTAGCAAAACTGCACTGCTTGCTGGGCAAAACAATTGCAAAAGTGAATAAAGTGCAAACAGCTGTAAACTAAGTGTGCTGCAATTACATTTCTTCAAGACCTCCCAAACACTTGCAAGGAGAATCTTCTTTATGCTCACATGATATAACCATATACTGGAAGTCTCCAGAAGATTACCTATTACACTTTTGTGAGGCACTTTAGTGGCATGGATGTGGCATGGATGAGAACTGATGTGGCATGGATGAGCATGAATGGGGATGGCTGAGCATGGATGTGATGACTGAGCATGAATGAGTATGACCGAGTACGGCTGGGTATGGCTGAGTATGGATGGGTCCGGCTGAGTATGCCTGGATATGGCTGGGTACGGCTGGGTATGGCTGGGTATGGCTGAGTATGACTGGGTATGGCTGAGTATGGATGGGGGTGGATGGGATGGCTGAGCATGGATGGATGGATGAGTATTGCTGAGTATGGATGGATGGATGAGCATGGATGAGTATTGCTGATTAGGGATGGATGGCTGGGTATGGATGGCTTGCTGAGTATGGATGGATGGCTGAGTATGAATGGCTGGCTGAGCATGGATGGATGGATGGCTCGCTGAGTATGGATGGCTGGCAGAGCATGGATGGATGGATGGCTGGCTGAGCATGGATGGATGGATGGCTAGCTGAGTATGGATGGATGGCTGGATGAGTATGGATGGCTGGAGTGGGTACATATCAGCGCTGTGGGCACTACACATCCAGCCCACAGCGCTGCAGCACCTGATCTCTCCCCTCTCCGCTCACACTGTACCGATCGGTACAGAGAGGGGAGAGAAGAACCGGACATGACGCCGGTTTGTTTACAAGTGATCAAATGACGGAGCGGTCACGATATCAGCGATATCAGCGTGATGCGGGAGCGCGATTCTGGGAGGACGTCAATGTACACCCTCCCAGAGTTATGGAGCCACGCTGTAGCCGTCATTCGGCTATGGCGTGGTCATTAAGTAGTTAAAAAGATTTTATTAAAAACCTATTACATATGCATAATTACTCAAACAAGGAAAATTAACATAAAAATGTGTATCGAATTACTAGACATATTTGAAGTCACAAACAATTAAAAATTAAAAATATGGTAATAAAAAATGACCATCAGGAGATTTAGGATAGACAGAAAAAATAATTTAATTTAATTTTCTTCATCCATCTCTATCTCCCGCTGGCATTCTCCCCTTTGGGGATAACACCCACTAAAATGACAGCAGAAGAAAATCCTAACCCAACAGCAACATATACTGCATTCTCATGCCATCTGACATACATAAAAGCATGTGCACATGTGCACTACATTATATAAGATTGTTCTTTCTTTTCTCTCTTTTTTCAGAAATTGTCATCAAGTGTTTCTATCAAAGTTACATATATTCTTAGTTTGAATTGCTACTTTGTTGGTAATAGAGAGGTTTGTTCACCTTTCGGATATAACACACAGTTTATGGACTTTACTATATAGGATTGTTTTATTCCTTATTCGGCAATTGTCATTAAGTGTTTAATCATAGTTTCAGTTGTTACATTGTTGGTCAAACATTGTCACATCACAATTCATAATTTATATGTATTTTTGGTTGCGCATTTTTCTTTCTCTACACAATTTTATAAGCTGGATATTCTGGTTTTGTTTGATGCTGCACCTTTTTTGTTCATGTATTCATATTTGTATATTGTATCAATTCTTTTATATGCACACAGTTCAGGTTTAGCGCAGATTATACCCCTTTATTTACTATACATTTAAGAACATATTTTATCTTGTGGCTACCTCGTGCTTGATTGCACATTTGTTTCACATATTTTTATATATTTTTTTCACACATATTTTTTGCACCAAGTATGGATATTTTTGAGTATCACAAAAATAGATATATTAACCCTGATGAAGTTTTTGATCAAACTAGTCTAGAAACAGATGGCATTCGGCGATCTTCATGAGACTAAAGAATGTTTTAGTATCGGAATTACATACTTCTTGATATATTGTTTTCTTGGAAAGATACCTCCAGGAAAAAATGAAACGAATGGTTCTTGTATTTCAATGGAGTTGGTCTAGCTTTCCTGGAATTCCTACTATCTAAAAAGAGATCTAAGGTTACAAAATTACAACAGGAAATTAATGAGATCAAAGAAAAGCTTATTCCTATGAGCAATGAAGGCCTATATCAGGTATACACTAAAGAACTTAGGGAAATCATGATAGAAGAGGAAGAGGAACAGAGAATAAAAAAGCGGAAAAAGTACGTAAGAGACGTGGAGGACTATAAGTCCCACAATGTCTTTAAGTGGCAGGAGATTTACTAGGAAAATGTTGTACAATCATCTGAAATTGTCAGTATGGATGGTGTGGATAATGTAGCAGGTACACAATCACACCCTTATCCTGAGAATACCAGATCTGAACTTGGCCCTTTGGTTTCTAGTCAAAGGGACCAGGAACCCTCAAAAATAAGGACCGAATCATACACCACAGCAACACATAAAAAAAAGGAGACCCTGGTCCATCTAGACCCTAAAACAATGGCTTGAGGAATTATTATCAACAGCCTCCTAATAATAATAACTTTTTTAGAAATCAAGGGAGATTTCCACAAACAGGGTCAAATAGGGGAAATAGGCAACCTTATGTACAGCATAATCAATATTATCCGAATTCTTATCCATATGCCCAGGGAAGACAACCATATATGGATCATAATGGTGGATATGAAGATCCCTTGCAAAGGAGATCTCTAGGAGGTGGACATTTTGAAGGTCCCCCCAACTCTCCAAGAACCCCCTGGGGACATGATGTCCCTGTGGGGAACAGATACAGTTCACTACAGGAATATCATGATGAAAATGTGGAGGAAGAGGAATATCAAAGTCAGGGTTATGGGCCTCCTCGGGATACCGTGTGCGATATAATGAGGGACAACCAGGAGCAGCCCCACTGAGGAACAAAACGGATAATTTTTTAGGAAAGGGACAAAACAAAAAGGGAAGACTAAGAAAGGATGCAGGGGAGGGAAACAAAGCCACCCCCCAAAAAAGAAAGAGGTAGTATGTCAGGGAATTTTTAATTTAAGTGGAGAAGAATTACTGAGTCTGAAAAAATAACATTACATCAGGGTTTGAAATATACTCCAAAAAAATCTTTGAACAAATTTCAAATGTTCATTGATGTTCAAAAATATGCCAGGAAGCTGAGCATTAAGAGGCATTTTCTATCTAACCCCATTAGTAGAAATGATAACCATCAAGTAGGAGGCAGTAATGGGGGAACGGGGTTGAGGAATGCTTCCCTGTTCAACCCACTTGGCAAACCTGCTCCCAGTATTATGCCACGTACATTATGCCACGATCGGGCATTCCGACAACAAAACTGGATTTTTTTCCGACGGATGTTGGCTCAAACTTGTCTTGCATACACATGGTCAGACAAATGTTGTCGTAAATAAGAACGCGGTGACATACAATACGTACTACAAGCCAAGAAAAATGAAGTTCAATAGCCAGTGCGGCTCTTCTGCTTGATTCTGGGTCGGAACTGTGTACACACGCTCGGAATTTCCAACAAGTTTTGTTGTCAGAAAATTTGAGAACCAGCTCTCAAACATTTGTTGTCGGAAATTCCGACAGCAAATGTCCAATGGAGCATACACACGTTCAGAATTACCGACAACAAGCTCACATCGAACATTTGTTGTCAGAAATTCTTTACTGTGTGTACGCGGCATTACAGTTTTTAAAGAATTGGTTCTAAGTGACTTGCAACAAATTCATTTTAAAAAGGAACACCAGAAGGATATTAATGAGGGTGTAGAATCATTATGTGAAAGAAAAAATGTAATTATACGTCCAGTGGATAAAGGGGGGGGGATTGTACTTTTAAAAAAACAGGATTATCTGGAGGAGATGGAGCATTTGTTATCTGATTGAGATACATATACTATCCTGAAAAAAGATCCTATCAACGCATATAAAAGATTACTTAATAGTATTATTCAGGAGGGATACAGAAAGAGAATCATTAACAAGAAAGAGTTTGAATTCTTAATACCCTTAGCCCCCAGAATACCCATTATATATTATATCCCCAAAGTGCATAAAACTGCCCATCACCCACCAGGCCGCCCAATAGTAAGTGGCATTGATTCCCTTACTTTGAGAGTGGGGAAATTTATTGACCAATTTTTGCAACCTTTAGTTACCAAAACCCCAGCCTTTCTGAAAGATTCCATGCAAATCATTAATGAAATTTCTTTATGTGATATGGGGGAGGACCTCTTGCTGGTGACAGCGGACGTTTCCTCCCTATACACCATCATAAGTCATGAGTTGGGATATCAAGTGGCAAAATATTTTTTGACTAAAGAAAATTCCCTTAAAGCTTCTACTTTGGAGTTTATTTTAAAATTTTTACAATTCGCTATGGAGCACAATTATTTTTATTATGGGAGAGCTTATTACTTGCAGAGCACAGGAGTGGCTATGGGGGCTAAATTTGCCCCCAGCCTTGTTGGCCTATTCATGGCCTTGTGGGAGAATGATAATCTTTTTTCATTAGAAGAGCCTCACCTACTTTTTGGCGACGTTACATCGATGATGCTTTTTTTCTATGGAAGGGAGATACTAAGTCCCTATGTTCCTTTATGACCCATCTGAACAATAACCAATGGGGAATCCGTTTTACTTATGAATACAGTAATGTATCCATGAAATTTTTGGATTTGGTGATATTCAGAGAGCAAAACTTATTATTAAAAAAAACCTTTTTTAAACAGAAACAGATACATACCTACCAGTAGTTGTCATCATCCCAATTGGCTCAAGGCCATACCTAAGGGCTAATTCCAACGCATTAGGAGGAATTGTTCCCGCCCTGAAGATTTTCATTTTCAGGCTAATGTGTTAAAAGACAGGTTTATTGAAAAATGTTATGATACAACAATCTTGAATAAAGAACTGCAGGCCGTTTCCCTCTTAGACAGAACATATTTATTGGTTCCAAAACAAAAAGGAGGAAAAACAAGGAAAGATCTTGAATGGTCTTTTTTGACTACCTTTTCGTCCCAATATTGGTGGGTTAACAAAATAATTCGAAAACATTGGCAGGTTCTTAAATGTGATAAAATATTAGGGCCTTTTCTCCCAGATAAGCCAATAATTTTGTATAGGAAGAACCAAACTTTAAAAGATCTTTTGGCACCTAGTGCCATAGATCTGCCACAAAAAATTAACATGTTTGGGAATTTAAAGGGGTTCTTCCCTTGTAGGAAGTGTACGGTATGCCATAATTCCAAAACTATTAAGACTTCTACCTTTTCTTCTCATGTTACCTCAAAGGTCTATAATATCCCAGAATTAATTACGTGTGGGACCATAGTGGTAATAGATCTTTTGAGGTGCCCTTGTGGCTTCCAATATGTTGGGAGAACCACAAGGGCACTGAAAGTACATATAGGGCAACACCTTTCTAATATACGTAGGGGCTTTGTTGGTCACAGTGTTTCCTGGCATTTTTGGCAGTATCACAATAGAGACCCCTCTGAACTTCAAGTTATTGGTTACATAGTTACATAGTAGCTGAGGTCGTAAAAAGACACAAGTCCATCAAGTCCAACCTATGTGTGTGATTATATGTCACTAATACATTGTATATCCCTGTATGTTGCGGTCGTTCAGGTGCTTATCTAATAGTTTCTTGAAACTATCAATGCCCCCCGCTGAGACCACCGCCTGTGGAAGGGAATCTCACATCCTTGCCGCTCTAAGTAGTAAAGTAAAGAACTTTAAAGTAAAATACAGTTAAGAACCCTCTACGTAGTTTAAGGTTAAACCTCTTTACTTCTAATTTTAATGAGTGGCCACGAGTCTTGTTAAACTCCCTTCCGCAAAAAGGTTTTATCCCTATTGTAGGATCACCAGTATGGTATTTGTATAGTGAAATCATATCCACTCTCAAGCGTCTCTTCTCCAATAAATAAGTTCAGTGCTCGCAACTTTTCCTCATAACTAATATCCTCCAAACCCTTTATTAGCTTTGTTGCCCTTCTTTGTACTCTCTCCATTTCCAGTACATCTTTCCTGAGGACTGGTGCCCAGAACTGGACAGCATAGTCTTGTACAGCGGGAGAATTATCGTTTTATCTCTGGAATTAATTCCCTTTTTAATGCATGCCAATATTCTGTTTGCTTTGTTAGCAGCAGCTTGGCATTGCATGCCATTGCTGAGCCTATCCTCTACTAGGACCCCCAGGTCCTTTTCCATCCTAGATTCCCCCAGAGGTTCTCCTCCCACTGTATAGATTGCATTCATATTTTTGCCACCCAAATGCATTATTTTACATTTTTTCTACATTGAACCTCATTTGCCATGTAGTTGCCCACCCCATTAATTTGTTCAGATCTCTTTGCAAGGTTTCCACATCCAGCAGAGAAGTTATTGCCCTGCTTATCTTAGTATCATCCGCAAATACAGAGATTGAACGGTCTACCCCCATCCTCCAGGTCGCTTATGAACAAATTAAACAGGATTGGTCCCGGCACAGTACCCTGGGGGACCCCTCTACCCACCCCTGACCATTCTGAGTACTCGCCATTTATCACCACCCTCTAAACTCGCCCTTGTAGCCAGTTTTCAATCCATGTACTCACCCTATGGTCCATGCCAATGGACCTTATTTTGTACAGTAAACGTTTATGGAGAACTGTGTCAAATGCTTTTGCAAAATTCAGATATACCACATTTATGGGCCTTACTTTATCTAGATGGCAACTCACCTCCTCAGAGAAGGTTAATAGATTGGTTTGGCAAGAACGATTCTTCATGAATCCATGCTGATTACTGCTAATAATACCGTTCTCATTACTAAAATCTTGTATATAGTCCCTTATCATCCCCTCCAAGAGTTTACATACTATTGAAGTTAGGCTAACTGGTCTGTAATTCCCAGGGATGTATTTTGGGCCCATTTAAATATTGGTGCTACATTGACTTTTCTCCAATCAGCTGGTACCATTCCAGTCAGTAGACTGTCAGTAAAAAATAGGAACAATGGTCTGGCAATTACTTTACTGAGTTCCCTAAGTACCCTCTTTGTGCAAGCTATCTGGTCCCGGTGATTTATTAATGTTAAGTTTCCCAAATGTAATTTTAATTCTGTCCTCTGTTAACCATAGAGGTGCTTCCTGTGATGTGTCATGAGGTTAAACACTGCAGTTTTGGTTACTGAAGCCCTTCGATTCCCTCGTGAAGACTGAGGAGAAGAATAAATTCAATACCTTCGCCATCTCCCCATCCTTTGTAACCAGATGTCCTTCCTTATTCTTTATAGGGCCAATATGGTCTGTCCTCTCTTTTTTACTGTTTACATACTTAAAGAATTTCTTGGGATTTTGTTTGCTCTCCTCCGCTATGTGTCTTTCATGTTCTATCTTAGCCGTCCTTATTGCACCCTTCCATTTCTTATTGCATTCTTTATAAAGTCTGAACGCTGATAATGATCCCTCAACCTTGCATTTTTTTGAAGGCCTTCTCCTTTGCTTTTATATGCATTTTTACATTGGAGTTAAGCCATCCAGGACTTTTGTTCGCTCTTTTAAATTTATTACCCAATGGGATGCATTGGCTAATGCCCTTATTTAATATGCTCTTAAAGCAAACCCATCTCTCATCCGTGTTCTTTGTTCCTAAGATTTAATCCCAATTCATGCCTTCTAGTAGGGATGAGCCGAACACCCCCCATTTGGTTCGTGGCAGAACAGACAAAAAATTTGTGCGAACGCGCGAACACCGTTAAAGTCTATGGGACTCGAATGTGAAAAATCAAAAGTGCTAATTTTAAAGGCTGATATGCAAGTTATTGTTATAAAAAGTGTTTGGGGACCCAGGTCCTGCCCCAGGGGACATGTATCAATGCAAAAAAAAAGTTTTAAGAACGGCAGTTTTTTCGGGTGCAGTGATTTTAATAATGCTTAAAGTGAAACAATAAAAGTGAAATATTCCTTTAAATATTGTGCTTGGAGGGTGACTATAGTATGCCTGTAAAGTGGTGCATTTTTCCGTGTTTAGAACAGTCCCTGCACAAAACGACATTTCTAAAGGAATAAAAGTCATTTAAAACTGCTTTGCAGCTGTAATGAAATGTTGCCCCCCCCCCCCAGCCCATTATCAGGCCCTTTGGGTCTGGTATGGATATTAAGGGGAACCCCGCACCCAAATAAAAAAAAAGGTGTGGGGCCCCCAGGCCCTATATACTCTGAACAGTATACAGGCGGTCCCTGGGTTACAAACAAGATAGGGACTGTAGGTTTGTTCTTAAGTTTAATCTGTTTGTAATTTGGAACAGGTACATTTTGTAAGTGTAGCTCTAGCCAAAAAATCAATTTTTAAGCTTTTTGGATAACATTGGGAAGGGTTATCATCACCCCTGTAACATTTGTTTTGCTGTCTGTGCCCTTGTTCAGAAGATTCCACCTCACTCTCTGTCCCAATGACAATTGGATTTCAAAAATGTTGGGTTATTAGAGCAACAAGGATTGGTGATAAAGCATCAGTGACCTTTTTCCCATATTAACTCATACAGGAGAGAATTTCCCTTCCTAGGGGTAGATTTGTTCTCACTTCCTGTTGTCTCCCTCCATTTGTAAGTAGGAGTCGTTTGTAAGTCGGATGTTTGAGAGTAGGGGACTGCCTGTATATACTATACGGCCTGCCCTATTTACTCTGCAGAAAATTGGGCCTTAGGTGTTGGTGGTACGAGAACACTGTAAGCCCTCACAGATACTCTTGGTGGGCGCTGGAATGGGCCCTGCTGTGAAATATTATATCCAGAATTGTAATTATGCACCCCTGTTAAACAGGGGCATAAAAATTGGGCTTTAGGCGGTGGTGGTGGTGCACAACACTGTAAAGCCTCACAGATACTCTTGTTGAGCGCAGGAACAGGCCCTGCTGTGAAATATTACATCAGAAATTGTAATTACGCACCCCTGTTAAATAGGGGCATAAAAATAGGGCCTTAGGCGGCGGTGGTGGTGGTGGTGGCACAACACTGTAAAGGCTCACAGATACTTTTGTTGAGCGCAGGAACAGGCCCTGCAGTGAAATATTAGATCAAAAATTGTAATTATGCGCCCCTGTTAAACAGGGGCATAAAAATTGGGCCTTAGGCGGTGGTGGTGGTGCCCTGAACTGAAAATATTCCTAGAAGCTATCATCATGAAGATTGAGGAGGAATGGGATAGTCACTCAGCCTAACAGGATAGTCACTCAGCATATGCAGTCTTCAAGGGATCCCACATCCATAGAAAAATCAATCGGTTACATCAGCATCAGGTGCTTGGTAGCTGGTGATCCAAGACTGATTCATTTTTATGAATGTGAGCCGATCAACAGAGTCTGTGGACAGGCGCACTCTGTGTTACAAAGCCTCCAGCAGCACTGAATGTGCGTTCAGAAAGAATGCTGGATGCAGGACAGGCCAGTAGCTCAATTGCATATTGAGCAAGCTCTGGCCAATGGTCCATCCTCAAGACCCAGTAACCCAGTGGATGTTCTGGTGGAAAGGTCTCCAAGTCTGATCTTGCCCCTAGATATTCCTGCACCATATAATTCAGACGCTGGCGATGGTTGCTGGAACTGATCAGACCTTGGCGCTGAGGACTGAATTGTCTGAAGGCAGCAGTCAGCTGGCCACCTTCTCCACCGCTTTTTCTGTAACTGAACGCCGCCTTCCACCTCCTCTCACCTCTCCCCACTGCACTCTAAATGGCCAGCCAGAGGTGCAGGGGGGATGCTGGGTCTTGGGGGTCCCCCACAGCAGTTAAACGGAAGGGCCCAGTCGCAAATGCGACTGCAGCGACCCCTAAAGTTCCGCCACTGGATGTTGTAAACATTAATTGACGCGCTATGACACGAGGGGGAGGCGGGGCCTCGAGTAATTTGCGGGGCCCTACGCAGCTTGCATAGTGAGCGTATAGGGCAGATCGGCTCTGCGTCTACCATCTGACCCATAAAAAGTCCTGCGAGACATTTTGGAACTGGCGAGCCTTAGATGAATGCGTGGTTCCCTCCGCCCAGTCTATGTCTGGATAATTAAAGTTCCCCATTATGATAACACTTCCCATCCTTGCTGCTAATCCAAATTGTGATAGGAGATCCGTCTCCCCTTCCTCCCTCAGGTTATGGGTCCTATAGCCAGTTCGGTTCACGGCAGAACATGCGAACGGAACGAAAGTTCACGCGAACATTCAAACACCGTTAAAGTCTAAGGGACTTGAACATGAAAAATCAAAAGTGCGAATTTTAAAGGCTAATATGCAAGTTAATGTCCTAAAAAGTGTTTGGGGATCTGGGTCCTGCCCCAGGGGACATGCATCAATGCAAAAAAAGTTTTTAAAACGGCCATTTTTCCTGGAGCAGTGACTTTAATAATGCTTAAAGTGAAAAAATAAAAGTGAAATATTCCTTTAAATATCGTACCTGGGGGGTGACTATAGTATGCCTGTAAAGTGGCACGTGTTTCCCGTGTTTAGAACAGTCCCTGAACAAAATGACATTTCTGAAGAAATAAAAGTCATTTAAAACTGCTTGCGGCTGTAATGTAATGTCGGGTCCCGGCAATATGGATGAAAAGTATTGAGAAAAACGGCATGGGTACCCCCCCAGCCCATTACTAGGCCCTTTGGGTCTTGTATGGATATTAAGGGGAATTAAAAAAAATAAAAAAAAAGAAAAAGCTCTTAAGTTGAATCTGTTTGTAATTTGGAAAAGGTACATTTTGTAAGTGTAGCTCCAGCCAAAAAATCCATTTTTAAGCTTTTTGGATAACATAGGGAAGGGTTATCACCCCTGTAACATTTGTTTTGCTGTCTTTGCCCCTGTTAAGAAGATTTCACCTCACTTTCTGTCCCAATGACAATTGGATTTTGAAAATTTGGGGTTATTAGGGAAACAAGGATTGGTGATAAAGCATCAGTGGAGACACCATTTTCTCATATTAACTCTTACAAGAGAGAATTTCCCTTCCTAGGGGTAGATTTCCTCTCACTTCCTGTTGTCTCCCTCCATTTGTAGGTCAGATGTTTGAAAGTAGGGGACTGCCTGTATATACTATACGGCCTGCCCTATATACTCTGCAGAAAATTGGGCCTTAGGTGTTGGTGGTACCAGAACACTGTAAGCAGAAATATTGGGCCTTTGGTGGTGGTGTGGTGGTGGTGCCACAACACTGTAAGCCCTCACAGTTACTCTTGGTGGGCCCTGCTGTGAAATATTAAAGCAAATATTGTAATTACATGCCCCTGTTAAACAGGGGCAGAAAAATTGGGCCTTAGGCAGTGGTGGTGGTGGTGGCACAACACTGTAAAGCCTCACAGATACTCTTGTTGAGTGCAGGAACGGGCCCTGCTGTGAAATATTAGAGCAAATACAGTAATTACATGCCCCTGTTAAACAGGGGCAGAAAAATTGGGCCTTAGGCACTGGTGGTGGTGCCACAACACTGCAACCCCTCACAGATACTCTAGTGGAGGGCAAGAATGGGCCCTACTGCAAAATATTACAGCAAAAATTATAATTATACGCCCCTGTTAAACAGAGGCATAAAAATTGGGCCTTAGGCACTGGTGGTGGTGCCCTGAAACAAAAATGTTCTTAGAAGCTATCAACATGAACATTGAGGAGGAATAGGATAGTCACTCAGCATAACAGGATAGTCACTCAGCATAGGCAGTCTTCAAGGGATCTCACATTCATAGAAAAATTATTACATCACATCAGGTGCTTGGTAGCTGGTGATCCAAGGCTGATTCATTTTTATGAAGGTGAGCCGATCAACTGAGTCTGTGGACAAGCGCACTCTGTGATCAGTTACAAAGCCTCCATCAGCCTTGAATGTGCGTTCAGAAAGAACGCTGGATGCAGGACAGGCCAGTAGCTCAATTGCATATTGAGCAAGCTCTGGCCAGTGATCCATCCTCAAGACCCAGTAACCCAGTGGATTTTCGGTTGGAAAGTCACCAAGTCTGATCTGGCTCTTAGGTATTCCTGCACCATGTAAATCAGATGCTGGCGATGGTTGCTGGAACCAATCAGACCTTGGGGCTGCGGACTAAAGAATTGTCTGAACACATCGGTCAGACGGCCACCTTCCCCACCGCTCCTTCTGTGACTGACCGAAGCCTCAGCAACACGTTGTCTAGGAGGACCAGGAAATTGTAACCTCTCAGGCTCAGGAAACGTATAGCACAAACCTTTTTGCAAGGCCTCCCGAAGATGTTTCATCCTCTGCTCCCTCTGCGAAGGCTGGATAAGTTCCACAACCTTACCCTTGTAACGTGGATCAAGAAGGGTTGCCAGCCAGTAATGATCCCTCTCCTTGATACCATGAATCCGAGGGTGCTTTCGCAGGCTTTGCAGGATCAGGGAGGCCATGCAGAGAAGGTTTGCTGAGGCATTCGATCCGGAGTCCTCTGGGTCACTAAGGATGACATGATCCACAGCCACCTCCTCCCAGCCACGTACAAGTCCATGGGTTTCTGGGGACTAAAAATGATCCCTTGAAGACTGCTGCTGATGCTGAGTGCTAGGCTCCACCTCCATGCTGACACAATCCTCATCCTCCTCCTCCTCCTCTTCCTGTGTGATTGGTGGCCCACAGGAATACTGTCTGGATAAAGGGGGCCTGAGAGGTAAGGAAGTCCTCCTCTTCCTCGCGCTGTTCTGCCTCAAGTGCCCTGTCCATTATTCCACAAAGTGTGTGCTCCAGCAGGAAGACAAGAGGGACAGTATCGCTGATGCATGCACTGTCACTGCTCACCATCCTCATGGCCTCCTCAAATGTTGACAGGACAGTGCATGCATCCTTGATCAGTAGCCACTGGAGTGGCGAAAAAAAGCCAAGTTCCCCTGACCTTGGCCTTGTTCCAATACTCACACAGGTACTCATTGATGCAGCATTGCCAACGCTGAGTTCCACCTCAGGACAGAGAGGAGCTTGGTGCCATTGTCGCAAACCACCATTCCTGGCTGAAGCTGGCGTGGCGGCAACCACCTCTGAGTCTGCACCTGCAGAGCTGACAGAATCTCTGCCCCAGTGTGGCTCCTGTCCGCTAAGCAGACCAACTCAAGCACCGCATGGCATCTTTTTGCCTGAGTGCTTGTGTAGCCCCTTGAATGCCTATGGAGCACCGCTGGTTCCAAGGACAAATCTGCAGAGGAAGAGGCCATAGAGGAAGAAGAAGAGGAGGGGGTGGAGGAGAGAGGTGTGGCAGAATCACCACTACTAGCATTTTGGAGGCATGGTGGCGGAACAAGCTCCAACAATACTGTACCCTGTCCTGCATCCTTCCCAGCTGCCAGCAGTTACCCAGTGCGCCGTGAAAGAAAGGTAACGTCCCTGTCCATGCCTGCTGGACCAGGGGTCAGCGGTAATATGCACCTTACTGCTGACTGCCCTGTCCAACGAGGCAAGACATTGCCTTCCACATGCCAGTAGAGAGCCGGAATGGCCTTCCGTGAAAAGAAATGGCATTTGGGAACATGCCACTGAGGTACCGCACATTCCACAAATTCACGAAAAGGGGCAGAGTCTACCAGCTGAAAAGGCAGGAGTTGGAGTGCTAGCAATTTAGCCAAGCTAGTATTCAGCCGCTGAGCATGTGGATGGCTGGGACCGAATTTCTTTTGATGGTTTAGCAACTGGGGTAGGGAAATTTGCCTGCTACAATCGGATGTTGGTGTAGCGATAGCAGATTACCTGCAAGTACTTGGCACACCTAATTCTACACCTTCATTCCTCTCAGTGCAGGTTTCTGAGAGGACTGACGGTATTGTGGGGTTGGAGATCCCAGCTGATTATGAGCAAGGAGAGGTCCGCCTTGTTCTTTGGTGTGGGTCTTTTAAGTACTGTTGCCAACGGACTGCATGGGAGGTCGACATATGTCTGGTCAAGCATGTGGTGCCCAAGCGGCTGCTGTTTTGGCCATGCTTGATACGCTTCAGACATATGTTGCAAACAGCAACAGCAAACAGCAATGGTGCGATCTGCTGCACACGTTTCAAAAAAGGCCCACACCAAAGAACTTTTCAAAATACGCAGGGATTCAGCAGCGCCCTGTACATGCGGAGCTCTGCGGTGTGATGCAGTCGGGTGGCTGTCCTTAAGCTGGCCCCTGGAGGCTTCTATCAGGCACCCACATAGCATCAGTGACCTCATCATCCCCTCCCTCCTCATCACTGGAGCAAACCTGGCAGTATGCTGCAGCTGGGGGAACATGATTGCCAGTTTCTTGTCCTTCTTGGGCACCCCCTCTCTCTGGGCTCACATTACTGCCTTCCTCAACCTGGGTACCATCATCGGAGCCTTCAAAACACTGCACATCCTCCGGCAGCATGTACCCGACACTGTGGTCGAATAGTTCAGGGGACTCCTCAGTGCATGATGGTGGGGGCTTTGGTAGCTGCATTGGCAGGCAAGCTACTCTGAGCCTGGGTGACAGAGGATGAGGAGGATGAGGACTGCTTAGTTATCCACTCTACCAACTCTTCTGCATGTTGTGGATCAACACAGCCAGCTGCCAAAAAAAAAGGACAAGCGTGCCCCACAGTCACATGCTGAGGATGCACCGTGTCAATGACCAGCACTGTTGGCTGTAGACACAGAGCCTGCTTGCCCTCTTTTAGTGGCCTGTGAGTGTCTGCCTCTCCTTGGTGGCCTTCCAGACATATTGTAATAGTTTATTAGCAAAACACCGCCTGAAGTTTACTAGAAAAAGTACACCAGGAATGGCCTGCAGTCAGATATAGGCTTGGCTAGACTAGAATGCAGTGGATATATATATATATATAGATATATATATATCTATATATATATATATATATATATATATATATATAGATATATATATATATATATATATATAGATATATATATATCTATATATATATATATAGGAGACTGTATATATATTCTATGCACTGCAGATCACTGATGAAAATGAAAATACAGTTGTTAGGTGTGGGTAGGATAGGCTTCTTTGAAAAGGAGGGTTTTCAAGGATCGTCTAAAAGCTAACAGAGTAGGAGATAGACGGACAGATTGGGGTAAGGCGTTCCATAGGCTTGGAGAGGCTCTGGAAAAGTCCTGGAGAGGAGCATGGGAGGAGGTGATGAGAGAGCTAGAGAGCAGGAGGTCTTGAGAAGAATGAAAAGAACGATTAGGTTGGTATTTTGAGACTAGGTCAGTGATGAAGCTGGGGGCAGAGTTATGGATTGCTTTGTAGGTAGTTGTTAGTATTTTGAATTTCATTTGTTGGGTGAGCAGAAGCCAGTGGAGGGATTGACAGAGAGGAGTACCAGAGACAGAGCGGTTGGTAAGGTGGAGGAGTCTGGCAGCAGCATTCATGATGGACTAAAGGGGGGATAGAGTATGCTGAGGTAGGCCAATGAGGAGGGAGTTGCAGTAATCGAGGCGAGAGATGACCAGGGAGTGAATTAAGAGCTTTGTTGTGTCATTGGTTAGAAAGGGGCGTATTTTGGAGATGTTTCGGAGGTTGAGGCGGCAAGATTTGGACAGTGATTGGACATGTGGCTTAAAGGAGAGTTCAGAGTCCAGGACTACTCCTAGTACCTTGGCATATGGGGATGGGCTGATAGTTGCGCCATCGATTTTGACCGAGAGATCAGGGGAAGAGGAACATGGGGGAGGAAGAATGATAAGTTCTGTTTTGGATAGATTAAGTTTGAGGAAGTGGCGTGACATCCAGACTGATATATCTGAAGGTAAATTAGTGACATGTGAGGAGACTGAAGGAGTGAGTTGAGGGGTGGAAAAATAAATTTGAGCTTCGTCAGCATAGAGATGGTATTGGAAGCCGTGGGAGGCTATCAGCTGACCCAGGGAGGAGGTGTAGAATGAAAATAGGAGAGGTCCAAGAACAGAACCTTGGGGGACCCCAACAGAGAAAGGAAGAGGAGAGGAGGCAGTAGAATTGCAGGCAACACTAAAGGTGTGGTTAAATAGGTAGGTAGAAAACCAGCGAAGAGTATAGTCACGATGACCGAAGGCATGGAGTTTTTTGAGGAGAAAGGGGTGGTCAACCATATCAAAGGCAGCAGAGAGGTCCAGAAGTAGGAGTACCGAATAGTGTCCCTTAGTTTTGGCCGTTAGTAGATCGTTTGTTAGTTTTAGGAGAACAGTTTCTGTGGAATGTTGAGGACGAAATCCAGACTGAAGGGGATCAAGAAGGCTATTATCAGTAAGATGGACGATCATATATGTAGGAGACTGTATATGTATTTAATGCACTGCAGATCACTGAATCACCTTCCTGCCTGCCTGAAAGTGTATTTGAAAACATACACCAGGAATGGCCTGCAGTCAGATATAGGGTTGGCTAGACTAGAATGCAGTGGATATATATGTAGGAGACTGTATATATATTTTATGCACTGCAGATCACTGAATCACCTGCCTGCCTGAAAGTATATTTGAAAACGTACACCAGGAATGGCCTGCAGTCAGATATAGGCTTGGCTAGACTGAAATGCAGTGGATATATATATGTAGGAGACTGTATATATCTTTAATGCACTGCAGATCACTGAATCACCTGCCTGCCTGCCTAAAAGTGTATTTGAAAATGTACACCAGGAATGGCATGCAGTCAGATATAGGCTTGGCTAGACTAGAATGCAGTGGATATATATGTAGGAGACTGTATATATATTTTATGCACTGCAGATCATTGAATCACCTGCCTGCCTGTCTGCCTGCAAGTATATTTGAAAACGTACACTAGGAATGGCCTGCAGTCAGATATAGGCTTGGCTAGACTGTAATGCAGTGGATATATATACGTAGGAGACTGTATATATATTTAGTGCACTGGAGATCACTGAATCACCTTCCTGCCTGCAAGTGTATTTGAAAACGTACACCAGGAATGGCCTGCAGTCAGATATTGGCTTGGCTAGACTAGAATGCAAACTAGAAGCCTGTATGTATATATATATTAAATACACTGCAGCTAACTGAATCACCTGCCTGCTCAATCTAAATGAAATGACACTCTATCTCGGTCAACGCCAGCAACACACTACACAGGGCCGACGTGCAGGCGGCCTTATATAGTGTAGGGCGTGGACTTAACCCCCTAAGCCATAATTGGTCAAAGGCACCCTGCCTTTGGCCAATTATGGCTCTCGTTGCTGACGGCACTGTGATTTGCCAAAGCATGCGGGTCATAGTGCATGCTTGGCCAACCATCAGACAGCAATGCACTGCGATTTCGCAGTGCATTATGGGGTGTGACGCGCCACTCCAATTTGGTACGAATGCCCCATAATGTTCGTATTTCGATGAACGATCGAACAGCCAATGTTCGAGTCGAACTCATGTTCGACCCGAACATAAAGCTCATCCCTACTCCCAGTATTATTTTCCCCTTAGCTTCATCCCTTTGGAGCTCTACCCATAAGGATTTCACCTCCTCCCTAGCTCCCTTAGTGATGTCATCTCTCACATTCACTTTTACATTATTCTTGATATATAGGCATACCCCTCCCCCTTTTTTACCCTCTCTATTCTTGCAATAAAGGGTATACCCTTGAATGGTTGCCAGCCAATGATGAGAGCTGTTGAACCAGGTCTCTGAAATCCGCACAAAATCCAAATCCTCCTCGTACAACAGTATCTCTAGTTCACCCATCTTGTCTGCCAGGCTCCTGGCATTGGTGAACATGCCATGTAGTTTAGACTGGTCGCATATTATCCTCTTATTGGCTGTTCCGAGATTGCAACTAGGACTTGCTACTATACTTACCTTGGGTTTATGTGCTTTGGTCAACCTACCACTAATGCCCCCCAATACTACCCTCTGGAATATGTTCCGCACTGACTATCTCTACCTCTGGACCCACCCCCCATCGCCTAGTTTAAAAACCCCTTTAACATTTTGGCCATCTTCATTCCCAGCTGATCTGCACCCTCCTGATTTAGGTGCAGTCAGGGCTGGTGCAAGGATTTTTGACACCCTAGGCGAAACTTCATTTTGCCGCACCCCCCTTGGCTCCACCCCTGACTCCACCCTCTTTGTCCTTACCCATGTATACCCCACCTTTTTTAAATGAAGTGCCTATCAAATGCAGCCCACCAGTGCCCATCAAATGCAGCCTCACCAGCGCCCATCAAATGCAGCCTCACCAGCGCCCATCAATGTGGCCTACTAGTGCCCATCAATAAATGTTTGCTTGCTTCCATTCATTCAGGAGTTGGGACTCAGACACAGTCCTCCGCTGCCACTGCGCCTCTGACACTATGTGCGAACAGAGCGGTCACTCCATGTGCCTCTGACTCTGACTTTGTCATTGGTGCCAAAGTGCACTTCCCCAGCCCCTCCCAGTAATCTGTCCACCAGATGCGTGATGTGCCAAACCCGAGCGTAAACAACATACAGTTTGGCACTTCAGGTCTTTGTTACAGATTGGCCTCTCTGTCCTTCTAAGAATTGAGTCTCTTACCACCAGAATTTGCCTTTTCTTTCCCTTCACTTCCCCCCCCACTCTCACTGGAGAAAGTCTTCCCCCGGCAGCTAGGAGAGTCCCTCAGCTCCAGCAGTGCTGGTCCCTGACCGATTCCACCAATGTCACTCAATGGAGCGTACCTATTGGGATCCTCCAGCCCTGGATCGGCCTCCCTGGCACTTTCCCCTCTACCCTTCCTGACTATCACCCATCTACTATTTCCTAGTGCCTGCACCTCTTTGTCTCCACCCGCCTCTGTGCTGGCCCCTGCCTGCATCTGCCGTGTACGTTCCTGGCTCTCCTTTAGTATGGAGGGACTTCTCAGTGCTGACAGTTGCTTCCCCAGATTCAGAACCTGGGCTTCCAGGGAAACAATGTGCTTACATTTTGCACGGCAGTATTCACCCTCGATCGGATGATCAAGAAACGCATACATGCCGCAAGATGTACGAGTCGCCTCGCCACACTCGCCGGGCATTGTACCTATTAAATTTTATGTGGATTGGGAATTATACCCTGTCCAAATTACCTAACAACTAGCTTCCTGACACAGGTACTCAACAAGACAATACACAGGCACTCAACAAGACAATACACAGGCACTTGCAGACCTACGTGCACTCGCAGAACTACGTGCACTAGAGAGATTTATCCCACATTGGAGAGGTAATAATCTCAAAAGACACATTTCATGCAGAGAGACCAGGAGGATTTTTGACATGCAATGTTATAGTCCCCTGGAACTCAACGTGGAATGGGACATCAACTGCCATATAGATAATAGTTAGAACATCCAAAGCATCGCTTCCCTTCCCTCCGTTTATTAGTTTTCCTCTTATGCTCTTTTATGCATTTTTTGTGAAGTGTCTTGTATTTTTTATGCATTTTGTATGCATTTGTTATGCATTTTCTATGCATGTTCTGTGCATTGTTTATATAATATATGATCCTGACAATTCCTTTTGCATCCTTCATGCATTGTCATGTATTTTGTATGCATTTTTTATACATTTTCTTTGCATTTTCTGTGCATTTTTTATATGATATATGATCTTAACAATTGCTTTTGCATTCTCCATGCATTTTTTATGCATATTTTTATATTATGTGCACATGCTTTTATGTATGTCAAAATGCATGAGAATGCAGTATATGTAAATTATTTTTTCTGTCTATCCTAAATCTCCTGATGGTTTTATTATCATTTTTTATTACCATATTTTTAATTTTTAATTGCTCATGACTTCAAATATGTCTAGTAATTGGATACACATTTTTATGTTAATTTCCTTGTTTGAGTAATTATGCATATGTAATAGGTTTTTAAAAAAATCTTTTTAATTATGTCATTTTTGTATACAAATATGAACTGCTAATTGCTAGATATAGTGTTTGTGTTCTGTAGAATATTGTACCAACATAGTTTGTTTATTGGTACAAAGTTTTAGGGCATTTAGCATTTATACATTTGTTTCTAAGCGGTGACACTGATGTCTTTTAGTATATGTGGATGTGGAAATCTTGCAAAAAGACCTGAACAAATTAATGGGGTGGGCGACTACATGGCAAATGAGGTTCAATGTAGAAAAATGTAATATAATGCATTTGGGTGGCAAAAATATGCATGCAATCTATACACTGGGTGGAGAACCTCTGGGGGAATCTAGGATGGAAAAGGACCTGGGGGTCCTAGTAGATGATAGGCTCAGCAATGGCATGCAATGCCAAGTTGCTGCTAATAAATCAAACAGAATATTGGCATGCATTAAAAGGGGGATCAACTCCAGAGATAAAACGATAATTCTCCCGCTCTACAAGACTCTGGTCCGGCCACACCTGGAGTATGCTGTCCAGTTCTGGGCACCAGTCCTCAGGAGGGATGTACTGGAAATGGAGCGAGTACAAAGAAGGGCAACAAAGCTAACAAAGGGTCTGGAGGATATTAGTTATGAGGAAAGGTTGTGAGCACTGAACTTATTCTCTCTGGAGAAGAGACGCTTGAGAGGGGATATGATTTCAATTTACAAATACTCTACTGGTGACCCCGCAATAGGGATATAACTTTTTCGCAGAAGAGAGTTTAATAAGACTTGTGACCACTCATTACAATTAGAAGAAAAGAGGTTTAACCTTAAACTACGTAGAGGGTTCTTTACTGTAAGAGCAGCACGGATGTGGAATTCCCTTCCACAGGCGGTGGTCTCAGCGGGGAGCATTGATAGCTTCAAGAAACTATTAGATAATCACCTGAATTACCGCAACATACAGGGATATGTAATGAAATACTGACACATAATCACACACATAGGTTGGACTTGATGGACTTGTGTCTTTTTTCAACCTCACCTACTATGTAACTATGGTGTTTCTGGTGTCTCGCCTGCTTTTAAATAGTGTGGTGTGTGACACCCAGACAGTCTCCTATCCCAGTCGATGACTTCTACATGGAAACACGTTGGGTGGAGCTATAGATCTTGACGTCATCACGCATCAGCTGGCTGGCTTGAGCTGCGGCTGTTTTAAATTGTTTGTATACTGCTCATGTTGGATGTCAGTGCTGATGGAAAAAAACTTTTTTTGAAAAAAACTTTTTTTAAACTTTTTGCACCATGAAGCCTCTCTCTTCTATTCCATAATATACATCCTTGCATGGAGTGTTTTCTCTTGGAGGATCCAGGAAAGTAATACTGCAGCAGTGCTGAGCGGGAGTAGGAGGAAGGTCTTTGTCATCGCTGATCGTTTCATCTGTGGCTGAGTCTACCCCTCCTGTGTGTGCTCATATGATCTCTATAATTTGAGATCCATCTGATCTGGTAAGCGGCGCTGTTTGCTTTGATTATTGAGGAACAGAACAAAATCTTCTAAATGTTTTTTGATACCCCATGAAGTTTTGTGTTCGGATATAACACTCACAGCAGTCTATGGACTACATTATATAAGACTGTTCTTTCTTTTCTCTCTTTTTTTCAGAAATTGTCACCAAGTGTTTCAATCACAGTCATATATATTCTTATGCCCTGTACACATGACCGGTTTTGCCGTCGGAATAAACTCCGAAGGTTTCTCCGACGAAATTCCATTCAAGCGGTCTTGCCTACACACAGTCAAACCAAGGTCTGACCGTCCAGAACACGGTAACGTAAAGCACGTACGACAGGACTAGAAAAAGGAAGTTCAATAGCCAGTAGCCAATAGCTTCTGTCTCGTACTTGCTTCAGAGCATGCGTCATTTTTGGTCCGTCAGAACAGCATACAAACAAGCGGTTTTCCGTTGGAAATATTTAGAACATGTTTCATTTCTAGGTCCATCAGAATTTTCAAAAAAAAAAGTCTGATGAGGCATACACAGTATGGAATAGACAATGAAAAGCTTCCGTCTGACTTTTTCTGTCGGACATTCCGCTCGTGTGTACACGGCTTTAGTTTTAATTGCTACATTGTTGGTAATACAGAGGTTTGTTGACCTTTCGGATATAACACTTACAGCAGTTTATGGACTTTACTGTATAGGATTGTTAAATTATTTTTTCAGCAATTGTCACTAAGTGCTTAATTACAGTTTAAATTGTTACATTGTTGGTAAAACCTTGTGACAACACAATTCATAATTTTTATGTATTTTTGGTTGCGCATTTTTCTTGCTCTACACAATTTTATAAGCTGGATATTCAGGTTTTGTTTGATGCTGCACCTTTTTTGTTCACGTATTCATTTTTGTATATTGTATCAATTTTTTTATATGTACACAGTTGAGGTTTAGCGCAGATTGTCCCCTTTATTTTACTATAATTTAAAGTGCTTGCCAGGGTGATGTAAAGTGTGTTTGTGGTGTCCTGAAGCAGGATGAACACTGTCACTGCTCGGCAGGAAGTAAGTGTAGCGTGGGGTCCTACAGGTTTAGGCAAAGCACAAGACAACTTTGTCTGCATGCAGTGTCCCTTGTTATAAGAGGGTGGGCAAGTGCTCGCTCACTTGTCCTAGAGATCTTCAGTGATGAGAAGTGATGTGAATACTCCACAACGGGCCTCTGCAGAGCCTGGCTCAAGGGTTGGCGCTCGATCTCATGTTGCGCTGTGCTGCTGCCCAGCAGAATCTGGCATGGATGTGATGAGAACAGTTTCCAGGCTGCCGCTAGATGACCAGAAGTGACTGGCAGTGGATGCTCCTGTACACACGCATGATGACTCTCTCCCTCTGTTCTTGTAGCACAGGCCACAGCATGGTCTAAAACTGAGTCAATTGCTTGCAGATCCAAGCCGGGGTCCCAAGAGAGCGATCCTGGCCTAGCCCAGGATTTTTATTGCCTCTCAGCATTCTCCTCCCCCTCTTCAGCCGGTTGGTACTTGTAGTTCATTACAGTCTGACTTGAGTACAAACCTTGGTGACTTGGACTATAGGTCCCAAGATTCTTTTTTTCTCATATTATTCAACCTGCTGGCAGGATATGATGACATAGAGACTACGCTGAGCATTAGAGAGGAACGTCTTACTACAGTAAGCGCTGCAAAGTGTCTCCTGGCAAGGCAGACAATATTAGCCAGCTCCCAGCTACAGAGACAAAAAAATGTATGCAATTATGGCATGCTCAGACTTGTAGTTCACAGGGGTGGGAAAATGCATAGATTATCTGCTGGGACTTAAAGTTATACAGTAGAAGGAAAAATGCAAGTATAGTACTCTGGTTCTTTTTATAGTGTAGAGAAGAGTTAGAACACCTGTCAGGATTTTATTGCTGTCTACATCTGAACTAAGATTCACAATATTTATCCTAGTGATGATTGGTACCGGTGCTGAAAAGCAGGGAAAATCCAAAATTATGAGTTGTCACAGGAACAAAAGAAGAGGGGAAAACTTGCAATTGAAAACGTGGGCAAATGTTCCTGTCAATATCATAGCTCCCAGCTGTCCCTGATTTCGAGGGACTGTCCCTGATTTTGAGCAATGTCCCTCTGTCCCTCATTCCTCTTCATTTGTCCCTCATTTTGGTCTGGTGCATATACCTGTATATACAGTAAAATGCACTATTTATCAAAAAGTGTTTCACAGTGCTAAACCTTTCATCCATTTTCTATATCGCTGCATTTGTACATTTAAAAAGCCAAAATAAAGGAATAGAAGTTGTAAAAAAAAGCACTTGTGGATTTAACTAATAGTTTTTTTTTAAACTCTCCTTTAAAGGGGGCGTGGCAGGGGGTGTGTCCTATGCCTACATAGTTTTGCTAATAGGTGTCCCTTGTTCCCATCTCAGAAAGTTGGGAGGTATGCAAGATGGCCTAGAGTTGGCAATACATGACCCGATTTCCCAATCCACACACTGGGTATGGATGGGGGAATTCTCTTAATCATGTCATTGTTTTCTGACAGCAGGGAGACTCCCCTAACCGTTTAAAACACAGATCAGCACTGCGAGCTATTGCCCCCGATGGAGCCCCTAGTTACTGTAAGATGGGTCCTCTTTTGCTGGCCTCATCCTTTTCAAAGACCTCTGACATACCAGGCCGAGTACACAAACACACAGTTTCACAGAGAAAACCATTGACAGTGGTACTAGTACCCAACTCTAATTCCATTTTAAAGAATGTAAGCACCAGAACAATTAGTACAACAAACTAAATATATTGTCAAAAAATAAAGTAGGTAAATGCAGGTGAAGACAAAAGGTGAAATAAATAAAGATGGTGGTACACAGGATATTTAGCAGTAAGGACAAGGCATACAGTGGCACTTGCCGTCAAGAACAGCCTAAACAGTAACAACACCACCTGAAGTGCAGCAGTGAGCAGCAAAATTCATAAGCTATAAACCACTGGCGCAATACTGTAAGAGCGCACTAATGGTGGCTATGCTAGGCCCAGAGCTGTCTGGTAACAGTAGTTGAGAGATCAAACGTGAGTGTAGAACAGGGGTCTCAAACTGGCGTCCAGCTGTTGCGGAGCTACAAGTCCCATCATGCCTCTGCTTGTAACTGTCATCTTTGCAATGCCTCATGGGACTGGTAGTTCTGCAACAGCTGGAGGGCCGCCAGTTTGAGACCCCTGGTCTAGAGCAATATATGGGGGTCTGCATGAAAGTTGGGTGGCAAGGGGCAGACCTTTTAATTATATTAATGTTGATTTATTTTCAAAATAATAACATGCTATACTCACCTGCTCTGTGCAGTGGATTTGCACAGAACAGCCCCATCCTCCTCTTCTCAGGTCCCCCACCGGCGCTGAGTGCCCCCACAGCAAACAGCTTGCTATGGGGGCACCCAAGCAGGCTCGCCCCTGAGCCGCTGCTCTGCGTGTCCATTCACATACAGAGCGGTGGCTCTTCTCTTCTGCATTAAAAATCCTGCCTGTCTGCCCATTTTTGTTTTCTAACCTAAAGTTCAACTTTAAGATGTTTCTTCTGTTGGCTACATGTAGGGGCGTGTTAAGAAGCATTGGTGCACCTAACATGAGTCCGGAAGAGCATGCATAGTATAGGATGTGGAGGTAATATAGACCTTGAATGGATATAGAACAGCTGCGGGGTAGAAACAGCAACAGTTCAGTAGAACTGCAGTATTGAGTTGGTTTAGGTGCAGTATGGGTCTGTTAAAGGTGTTGTGGGAACTAATGAAGCTGCAGCACGTGGGCAGATGTACCTGATGTCCTGCTTCTAAGTAACCCAGACTTTGCTACCCGCTATCTGCTATGAAATAGGCTGATAGCCCTCTCGCTACCTCACGGTAGAAGGAGCCCCCTCAATCTCTCCATGAAGGCTCTGGATAACAGCGGTGTATGTGTCGATGATTCATGGATGCTCCAATCTCTCTCTCTGTAGCAGCTGTGCTGGTAGTGGTGGTGCTAGTGCCCTCACTCTCAGTCGTAGGGTCCAGCTCCTTCCGGCTGGTCTCCCCGGGGTTCAGGAGCACAATAACAGAGGTCCTCTCTCAGCCAAGCCCCTGAACTTTCCCAGGCAGTAATGTAAAAATCCTCCCTCACTTCTTCTGGTGTCTGTTATGCCGCGTACACACGGTCGGACTTTTCGTCTACAAAAGTCCGACAGCCTGTCCGACAGACTTCCGACGTACTTTCGGCGGACTTGCGGCAGACTTTCTTACGAACGGACTTGCACACACACGACCACACAAAAGTACGACAGCCTAGTACGCGGTGACGTACACCAAGTCCGACGAGACTATAAAACGGAAGTTCAATAGCCCGTACGACACCCTTTGGGCTCCTTCTGCTAATCTCGTGTTTATCTCGTGTTAGTAGAAGTTTGGTGAGAGACGATTCGCGCTTGTGAGACTCGTATTTTTCAGTTCGTTTTAACTGTTGTTCAGTCTGTGCTTGTGAGGTTTGTATCTGCTTTTCAGTGCGTTTGGTCAGTTGGCATTGAGAAATCTTTGTTTTATTGGCCGCTCGTTCCTGATTTTCAGGTCGTTCTTCACAGGCCTTGCTGTTCTTCAGTGCGTTCTGTTTAGTGCGTTCTGACCAGCCGACCGTTTTGAAGCCATGTTACCTGTACGTACTCGTCGTAGAGCTCGTGCATTGTATGTGCTTGGTGCTGTAGTTTATTCTTCAGCCCAAGACCAGTCCATGAACAGGGCGAGGAGGAGTTCATGGACCAAGAATTGGTTGCTTCAGCGTGACCAGTTCTGTCACATGCCTTTGCTCCGTGAGATCCGTGAGAATAATCCTGAGGATTTCAGGAACTTTCTCCGGATGACGGACCCCGTTTTTGACCGTTTGTTGGCTTTGCTGACCCCCTATATCAGCAGGCAGGATACCTGCATGAGGCAAGCCATCACTCCGGAGCAGAGGCTGGTCGCTACCTTGCGGTATTTGGCCACAGGGAGAAGCCTGCAGGACCTTAAGTTCTCGACAGGCATCTCCCCCCAGGCTCTGGGGATCATTATCCCAGAGACCTGTTCTGCCATCATACAGGTCCTGCAGAAGGACTATATTAAGGTAAGATATTTTTCTTTTATTAGCATCACATGTTCTTTTATGTAATCTTTGATAATGTGATGTATTTCTTGCTTCAAACACTACTTACCATCATTGCAATATAGTGTGAATGTCCCCTTTTTATCCTCACACATGCTGGAATTTTTTACTGTTATTTTTTGTCATGCATGTATATTTTCCTTCAATAACCTTCCCAGCATGAAGTGATGGGAACATATCCACCTAGTCTACTCATTTGGAATGTATTTTGTTTGAGTGTATTTAGTGTGCTGCTAATGAGCAATTATCTAGATTTCACAACCCCCCCACCCCCCCCCCCCCACCACCTAAACTCACTCCAAATAGTGTGCTGCTAATGAGCAATTATCTAGATTTCACAACCCCCCCACCCCCCCCCCCCACCTAAACTCACTCCAAATAGTGTGCTGCTAATGAGCAATTATCTAGATTTCACAACCCCCCCACCCCCCCCCCCACCACCTAAACTCACTCCAAATAGTGTGCTGCTAATGAGCAATTATCTAGATTTCACAACCCCCCCACCCCCCCCCCCCCCACCTAAACTCACTCCAAATAGTGTGCTGCTAATGAGCAATTATCTAGATTTCACAACCCCCCCCCCCCCCCCCCACCTAAACTCACTCCAAATAGTGTGCTGCTAATGAGCAATTATCTAGATTTCACAACCCCCCCACCCCCACCCTCGTTAAAATTTGCTGGAATGTTCTGTGGTGTTGATTTGTCTAAAGCAAATATATGTTGCACTTTGCAAAATGCATGTGCACTCTACAAGTGCATTTGTTCCAGTGCTTTAGTAAATGAGCAGAAGCTCTGCTGATTTCCATCATCAAATCATATGCAAGCCTCAAAGTGTTTTCATTAATTGCCCTTGCATGTGATTGTGTACTCCTTGCAACATGAATGCCTTTTTACATTACCTCATTTACTGTAAGCTGGTTAGCAACTGCACCTGCAGAGTGCGACAACTGCAGTCTTGTAGCCTTTTTAGTCCCTAAATTCCTGCGTGTCCTAAAAGTAATTTTTTTTAGGGATTTCACAACCCCCTAAAATGTAATCAATGTTCCATCAGAGGGGGTGAGCAATCTGATAAGTGTGCCTTTCCATATTAGTTATTCCAGAACAATTAAATTATTGAATGTTATACTGATGCTGGGGAATAATGTTTTTAATTGTCTAATTTTCTTGCAATGTTAGCTTCCAAATTAATTGATTTTGGTTTTCTTGTTTGATTTCCCAGTTTCCTTCAACGCCACAGGAATGGCAGACTGTGGCATCCCATTTTGCCAGCCGTTGGGACTTTCCCAATTGTGGAGGGGCTATAGATGGGAAACATGTCCACATTGTGCCACCACCCCATTCGGGGTCATATTATTTTAATTATAAGGGGTTCCACAGTATTGTTTTAATGGCGGTGGTGTCGGCACACTATGATTTTTTATATGTGGACGTGGGGAAGAATGGCCGGATGTCGGATGGAGTAGTATTTGCCCAGACGGAGTTCTGCCAGCGTCTCCAGAGTGGTGGCCTGGGATTGCCACCTGATGAGGATAACGTGGAAGGACTCCCCTTTGTCTTCATTGCCGATGAAGCCTTCGCTCTCAGCAAGCACCTCATGAGGCCATTCCCCCAAAGAACCCTCACCCCGGAGAGGAGGGTTTTTAATTACCGGCTGGCCAGAGCTAGAAGAGTGGTTGAGAATGCGTTTGGAATTCTGGCCAGCCGGTTCCGCCTGTTTCAAACAGCCATTAATTTGGCGGAATACAAACTTAATTTTATCGTTTTATCGTGCTGCATTCTGCACAACTTTTTAAATAAGCATTCTACAAATTATATAGGCACAGTTGGGCCTGAGGCCGGACAAATAGAAGCCAACCTTACAGGCCTGGATACTGTCCGTACTGGCTTGGCCCCCCAAAGTGCCCGTCAAGTTAGACAGCAATATGTTAATTATTTTATGGGTAGGGGGGCCATTGCAATGGGCCAGGATATATAATTTTTGACAATAAAAAAATTATTGATGAAATCTTGCATTATATTTATTGCTTGCCTTTCTTTTGGGCTGTCTCCTAGGTTATGGTCGAGCAGTTGTAGTGCCAACTGTATTGTAATTTTAAATGTCTAAATAAGCTCCATTGCCACTGTAAACAACTTTTTTACAATTATAACTAAAATGATACTGAGCCTTGAAATAACAAACCACACATTTATTTAATTCCTATAAGGAGATGTTTTTATTAATGGTTGTTATGCATTCCGTTCTGCATTTAGTATAAAATGTTCATAGACAAAAATAGAATGATATCTTAATAATGTAGCAAAATATAATTATATCTAAATATTTATACCTAATCCACAAAAAAATATTTTTGGCTTTTTGATTTTCACAAACAGGCTTTTTTTTTTGTTTTGGGAAAATCAAGTTTTGTTTTTTTTTTTTTGTTTTTTAAAGCAATTTTTTTGTTTATGTTTTTTTTTTTTATCAAGTTATTTTTGTTTTTATTATTTTTTTTTAATAAAGTTTGTATATTAATTTTTTTTGCTTTTTTAAAATCAAGTTTTTTATTTTTTTTGGTTTTTTAAAATCAAGTTTTTTATTTTTTTTGGTTTTTTAAAATCAAGTTTTTTATTTTTTTTGATTTTTAAAATCAAGTTTTTTATTTTTTTTGGTTTTTTAAAATCAAGTTTTTTATTTTTTTTGGTTTTTTAAAATCAAGTTTTTTATTTTTTTTGGTTTTTTAAAATCAAGTTTTTTTTTTTTTTTTTTGTGTTTTTTTGAAAATCAATTTTTATTTTTTTGTGGATTTTTGAGGTATTTACGAGAAACAGCCCTCCTTTTTTACATTAGGTTAAACAGCCATTTATGTTCTGCCAAAAAAAAAAAAGAGAAGGCCCAGAATGGGGTCAGCAAAACAGGAAATGAAGGACATGATTGATGTTTTGGGGTTTAAAAAAGGGCATTTAGATTCGACCCAAAACATCAATCATGTCCTTCATTTCCTGCTGCATACGATCCAGCCGATTCCGCATTTGATCGATCTCCCCATTCCAGGCCATGATTTGAGCAATTAGCCGTTGGGCACTGTCTGTGGTGAAATAGTCACTTGGACCTAAAGTGGAATGAAAAAAAAAATATGTTTAGAAATATGCACACATAAGTTTACCTTACCATAAAGCTGGTGTCTCAAACACTGACCTGGTGGGGTGCCCATGTCGCATACTTCATGAACATCCTCGGGGGTGGCGCTGTTGCTTGACTCAAGCACAACCAGATCACCTAAAATAGAGTAGAAAAATTACATAAAATAAAAGGCAGCCATGCATAGATTACCGTAAGCTGGTGTGTCAGACACTCACCTGGTGGGGTGCCCATGTCGCCCACCTCTCCTTCCTCCACATCCTCAATGGGACTTGGGCTTATTTCCCAATCATGTTTTGCTTGGGGTGGACTGTCTTCTGGTTGTTGGCTGAGTGATTTTTCCCCTATGTGAAACAAAAAATTAATAATCTAATTAGCACACAGATATTTTAGTACATAGTAATTTTCCAACATTTGTAATGAAGTGGTTTGTGTAGAGTTCCTATTTTACCTCAATATTTAAAATTAGAAAGACATATCGGATAGATAGATATCAATATCTCAAAATATAGTTAATAATCTTTTGATCTCTCTCTATATCTGGAACAAAATCTCTAAATATCTAACTAAATGTAAAGCCAAAAAATTAAGATAACTTCAAATCTTCAAAAAGAATGTTTTACATTTCTATATCTATCTATCTACCTATCTCTATATTTCTCTCTCTCTCTCTATATATTTCTCTCTCTCTCTCTCTCTCTCTCTCTCTCTATATCTCTATATCTATATCTATCTCTCAATATATATCTATATATATATATATATCTCTCTATAGTTATATATATATATATATATATATATATATATATATATATATATATATATATATATAGTTATATATATATTTATATATATATATATTTATATATATATATATATAGTTATATATATATATAGTTATATATATATATATATATAGTTATATATATATAGTTATATATATATATAGTTATATATATATATATATAGTTATATATATATATATAGTTATATATATATGTATATATATATATATGTATATATATATATGTATGTATATGTATATATATATATGTATGTATATATATGTGTATATGTATATATAGATATATATCTATAGATATGTAACGAGGTTTCTTAAAAGATCGTTTAAAACGATGAACAAAAAATCGGATAGGAAGGAAAAGCACATGGAGCAGTATACAAGGTAATAAACACAAGAGAAAAACACGACAAGTACTTACTTTTTTTAAGAACTTTCCGGATACGTCGGTATTGATCCGGCTCCCTGAGTTTCAGGTCAGACCATCTTTTTCGCAGTTGATCTTTGGAGCGCTGGACCCCAAAAGATGCCTGCAAAGTCTCCACGACCTTCGCCATGATTTTGGCCTTGCGCAAATTTGGCCGTGCGTACGGCCCATAATTGCCATCATAGTCGTCTTTGTGAAGAATGGCCACCATCTCCACCATCTCTTTAAAACTCATATTAGAGGCCTTAAATCTAGGCCTCATAGATTTTGCAGACGTTCCAGCCTCCGGGCTGTCTCCACTACCTGAGGTCGTCAACATTTCAGGTGTCTCCGCCATTCTTTAACTCCACTACGCGCCGTAACAAAAAATGGGCGGAGAACATGAGTTAAAATCGAACGTCAGGGGCGGGCGACGCAGGCGGAGTTTCACACATGCGTAGTGTATAAAGAGGGGCCTTGCGCACGTGTCGTACGTACGTTCTGTGCGTCGAATTAGGGGGCGGAGAACATGAGTTAATTTCGAACGTCAGGGGCGGGCGACGCAGGCGGAGTTTCACACATGCGTAGTGTATGAAGAGGGCCCTTGCGCACGTGTCGTACGAACGTTCTGTGCGTAGGTGATAGTGGACCAGGACGTTACAAAACGAAGGTAATTTTAAATATATTTTTTTGGGGTTTTATGGTCATGACTTTGTAGCAAGCGGCCTATATGGCTTGATAGATTGATGAGGCCTACATAGGGAGAAGATGATGAGGGGTTAGCCGAAACCTATAATAAAAGTGTTTTTTGTCTTGTGACTTCATCTTTTCCAGATATAATGAATCCCCTATTTAAGGATCCAGAGTTCCTTACATCTTTTATTTCCAAATATCGAGAGATGAGGAATTTGTGGGAGGTGAAACACCCTCAGTATTATGCTAAGCATGTGAGGAAGTCAACGCTGGAGAGACTTCTGGCCTTTGTCCAGGCGACCATCCCGGAAGCAACAATGGAGACATTGCTCAAGAAAATTGGGGGCTTGAGGAACATGTATAAGAGGGAGCATAAGAAGATCCAGGAATCAAGGAGATCAGGAGCATCAGCAGATGATGTTTATGTACCCAGGCTGTGGTACTATAATCAACTACGTTTTCTGGATGACCAGAATGAAGCCAGGCCATCACTTTCAACCCTTCCCTCCACCCTTCCCTCCACCCCAGCAGAGGCTGATGAGGAGCAAGCTGGGTCTTCCATCCTGGATGAACCAGATATGACCATCTGGAGTCAGGTAAATTATTTTAACAAATATTTACTGTACTAATATTAATGATGTTAACTGGATGTTATAATTGTCTAAAATAATTTGGCACTCAAAATTGGGTATACATATCAATTGACAGTAGTGGCTAAATATGTTTGGCACCTGCTTGAAATAATTAGGGTGTCTGATTAGACTCTTTTATTAAAGAGAAGTATTCACATTGAATTTGCTATTCATGAGAAGCAAACTGTGTGTCATTGATGAACCCAAAAAAATATACTCAAACTATTGTCCTTTTTTTATACACAGGATGAGTCCATCCAGGAGGAATGTGGGGAAAGTGGCAGGCAGGAGGAGAACAGGCCCATGGACAGCCTGGAGGAGGCCGGATTCACCATCATCCTGGAGGAGGCTGGGCCCAGTGTCAGGCAGGAGGTGGCTGCTCCCAGTGAGGTGGCTGCTCCCAGTGAGGTGGCTGGGCCAAGTGAGGTGGCTGGGCCAAGTGAGGTGGCTGGGCCCAGTAGGAGCCTGACCGAATCCCAAGTGCCTCCCCTCCACCTTCCCAAAAAAAGGGCCAGGAAGGGGATGGTCACACAGGACGCATCCCTGCGCCTCATGCAAGAGGCCACCCGTTTTTTAAGGAGCCCCCCCGAAGCGGAAGAATCCTATGGCTGCTACTTAGCCAGCAGGCTTCTTCAGATGAATAGGGAGCAGCGCCTCATTTGTGAGCGCCTATTTGGGGAAACAATCCATAAGGGGCTGCAGGGCACGCTAACACAAAACACCCAACTACATGAGGCAGCCCCCCCTCCTCCTCCTCCTCCTCCTCCTGCCACAACTGAAACACCAGAGCCACAGCCTCAAAAGAAGGCTACAGGGAAGGCTGCAGGGCAGCGTGGAGGAAAGGCTGCAGGGAAGAGAAGAAAATGATGACCTGGGTTCAGTCTGGTCTGACAGAAGACGCAGGCTGTTGTAGGACCACAGTCTGGGGACATCTAGATCATCTGCTGGTGCTGTTGATCTCTGGGATTCTTGGACCAGATTGTGCTCCCTCTTATATGGACTCCGCAAGATCCCAATTTTCTGGTACACCGACTTTTTCCAGCGTTGACTTCCTCTTTATTTTATTTTGACCATGAATAAATGGATCATTTTTTGAGTTTAGCAAAAGACTTTTTATGTTTTTTCTTTGAAATCATTGATTTTACACACAATGTTAAATTAACAAGGGACAACAATCTCATTGAGTTTGAAAAAAAACACACCAAAAATACATTACTAATGTTAATAATGTTCAAGTGGTAAGTCTTGAAAATCCAAAAATTTACGTAACCAAAAACGGTGCTTTGGGTTAACTTTATCTAAAAACTAAAAAATAATCACTATAAAAAAAAAAAAAACAGAATAATGGGTTCTTTGTGGTAACTTTACAAACCTAAAAAAAAAAAAGGGGAAAAAGTATTATTAGTATGGAAACATTGTTTTTAAAATGCATACTATATCATTCATGAGATCAAAGAGAAAAAGAATCCAGAAATCAGTTTGGGAGAACTCTGATTATGAACAGCAAAACACCTTCGTTCTTTATAGAGCCTTCGTAAAGAAGAAATAAAATGCGCTGCATTCAACGATCACAGATTTTGCAGCGTGATGAATGTGCTACCTACAATACGAACACTAGTTTTACTAGACCGAGTGCTTCCGTTTAGTTTTTGCTTATGAGCATGCGTTGTTTTTTTGTCCGTCGGACTAGCATACAGACGAGCGGACTTCGGGGTCCGTCGTACTTACGACGTAAAGATTTGAAGCATGCTTCAAATCTAAAGTCCGTCGGATTTGAGGCTAAAAAAGTCCGTTGAAAGTCCGGAGAAGCCCACACACGATCGGATTACCAGCCAGCTTTAGTCCGTCAGCGTCCGTTGGACTTTTGTAGACGAAAAGTCCGACCGTGTGTACGCGGCATTAGTCTGTTGGGGGCAGACAAAAAACAAAAGTTTTGCCTGTTGGGCGCAGAGCAGGTATTTCCACTAACTTGCTAACCCCTAATGGGATACAACACTCGATTGGGGAGTTTTAAACTTTCCCTTTCTATCCAAAACTAAAAAAAAAAACACTGAACCCTCCCCTCAAAAGCTCAACTTAGCTGTCTGAAGGGCAGCATTTTAACATTTCACTCTCTTCCCAGAGCAACTGCTATTTGATACTGCCACTGTAATTTCTGCAATGCTCACCTCACTACAAAAATTTGGCATCCAGCAACAAAGAGCAATAAACAGGTATTGCGTTTCACTGCTTCTCCTCTTCTTATATGATAGTTCTGGTGCTTAGTGATCATATAGAGCAGGTCCTCAGGAAAATGACTTTCAGCTTAGACTGGGCTCCCTTTCTTTATTTCTGACACATGAATGGAGAGGTATGCAAAGAAAAGGAAATGATGTATGTGGACATTGGGAGGACTAAGGCTGAGTTCACCTAAAATAATAAATGCATATGCTTTTGCTGAAAACATTGTGCAATTTTTTTTTATTTATTTTCACAGGAGCATGCAGAGCATTGCACTCATGATCATTAAATCATGGGTATAATGTCAGGCTCCTTCAAACACTTCCTCCAGGTCTCTGCTTATACCTCTGTATAGACTTTCAGTTGAAGAGCTGGAGGAAGTGCCAATGAACTATAAGTGAGTAATGGCCCGGAGCAGAAAGTGCAACTGGGAGGAGGGCCAGCATGACTGGGGTGGGCAGTGAGTCAGAGAAAGAGCTGGGGTAGGGGGAGGTATTATGGCACTTACCAGGATTGGTGGGTCCCGAGTGTGGGGGTGTTGTTGAGGGAGGTAGAGGGGCGTTCTTGTCACCAGTGGTCAGTCGGAGCTTGTTTGCCACAGAGGAAGGAAGGTTTTCCCACCCACCTTCCCCTTTTTTGGTTTGTATCTTTTCGGGAGTCACCTTTGTACTTCTCTAGGTCTGCATGATGTAGGATGGTTCACACCTGGTGGGGCAGGCATTACGGGGGGTAGAGATTTGTGATTTTCTTTTCTAGATAGTCGTAGCAGCAGCGGGAGGTCTATGACGTCTTTGAAGGCGGTGCTGGAGAAAATAATGGAGGTTTAGGGGGTTGGGCCCATCTGGAGGTATGGGTGTCCCTTCCCTTACTAACAATACAATGGTAACAATGGTTTGTAGTTGGTTGTGTCTGGAAGGAAGTAACTGGTAATTGTCCTAGAGCTAGCGTAATACACGGCGTGGGGCCTTTATGGGGTGTACAGATACAACTAGTTGGTCGAGAAAAATTGCCCTTCAAAGACCTCTAGACCGGGCAGGTTTAAACTGAGTTTTTATTTGGTTTAATGATTATGTAAAAATGTATTATATGCATTACGTTGTATGTTGAGAGTTTTTTGTATTTCATTTTGTTGTAATAAAAAGGCTACTATGGCCATTCGACTTCAAAAAGGAATGTGTCGTCTGGTCAATCATTGGGTTTAAGGAATACGGGGGTTGCTAGCTTTGTAGGAAATGATAGCCTCAGTAATCTGCACATCCCTTAGTCATGGTGATCCCAGGGGCATTGCTAGGTCTACAGAAGATCTGGGGCTAGAGCCCATAGCAGCGAAGTAAAGAAAGTCATACGCTTGGGCAGGCATACGCTTTTTTTATTTATTTATTTTCACAGGAGCATGCAGAGCATTGCAGCCGTGATCATTGAATCATGGGTGTAATGTCACGTTACCTGCCACAAGATGCAGCTTGTCACTTGCCACGTCATATGCCACCAGATGCGGATTACATACAGAGAGGCTAGGTATATAGAAGACAGGCTAGGTTATATAGTAGAGAGGCTAGTGTATATAGAAGACAGGCTAGTGTATATAGAAGACAGACTAGTGTATACAGAAGACAGGCTGGGGTATATAGAAGAGAGGCTGGGGTATATAGAAGAGAGGCTAGTGTATACAGAGAGGCTATTGTATACAGAGAGGCTAGGATATACAGAGAGGCTAGGATATACAGAGAGGCTAGGATATACAGAGTGGCTAGGTTATACTGAGAGGCTGGGTATACAGAGAGGCTAGGTATACAGAGAGGGTAGGGGCAGCGCTGTGTCAGGGAGCCCGCGACTCTCTCACAGTAGGGCACAGCCCTGGACTCTGGGCTATGGGCCCCAGGTTCGGGGCTGTAGCCTCAATAGCCACCTCCTGGTGGCACCACTGGGTGATCCCTGCACTCATATTCAATTTAAACTACAAAGGCAGGCAGGGCTTGTAGTCTATTCATTCACAGATCTCGCACCAATTTCAAAAGTGACATCTCCTGGGGGGAGAAGAATCCCCACACTCTGTCATGGGGTGGGGGATTTCTTAGCAACATGTTACACCCAAAATAAAGGTGTGACATGTTGCTAAAGCTGGCATTGGCCTTTAAGACCCCATACACACTATTAGATTTTTTGCAGATTTTTGTCTTCAGATTTACCATAACCATAAAATATGAGGTCAAACCTTAAGAGTTTCAATTTGTATGCAATCAGGCAGGCCCTTGCACTACATGGTTTTGGTAAATCTGAAGACAAAAATCCACAGAAAATCTAACAGTGTGTATGGGGCTTAAGGCCTGATTCACACCTATGCATTTTTTTTTTTAACAGAAAAGTTTTTATTTGTCTCCAGGAGAAAGATTTAAACACACAACATAGGGGCATGTAACAAACTGCGGCTACATATTACATATATACAATCTTAGTGAATATTTTCATACCAGAAGATTTCAGTTCTCGTAATGCAAAGTTGTGTATGATTCATAATACATACATATTATTACAGCAGAGAGTGAAAAGCCTTATTACTTATACAAATTTCGGGTGATATCTTCTATCTGGTAATACCTTTAGCTGGTGAGGCAAGCTATAACGTTATCTGATTGCCAGGAGATCTGTTTGTAGGATAATGGAGGATTGAGGAAATGAGGGGGGGGGCAGAGGGGGGAGGGGAGAGAACAAAGCAAAGGGGAGATTCAATTGTATATGCATGCAGTTTACCCACCAAGTTAATAACATCTACCACTTCTGACCAAAACTGTTGTATAACAACATGCATAAATGTACCCAACTACCTATTGCACTTTGGGCATCTGTCTGTTTGTGCCGGATATATTCTAGAGAGTCTCTGTGGCGTATAGTACGCTCTGTGGAGAAATTTGAGCTGGATGTATCTATCCCTCGCTGAAACCATAAGGGGAATATACTGTTGGATTCCTTCCTCCCAGTCATCAGCAGTAAGGGCAGGTAAATCCTCTTTCCACTTGTTGTATAATTTGGTCCCCCCAGTCGGCCCCTCACTTGATATCCGAAGATACAGGGAGGAGAGAATGCAATCTATATTTCTGGAGATCAGGAAGGTCTCTACCCCGTGTGACTGCAAGGCAACCCCTTCCGGGTATTGGGCCTGTACTGCATGACGCAGTTGTAGGTAGGGAAGGAAGAACATTTTTGAGGGCCGTTGAAACTTATTTTTCAGTCTATCATAGGGGAGGATTCTGCCCCCTGACATCATTTGCTGTATTACCTTGATCTCATATCTGGCCCAAAAGGCCGGGTCCAGGACTGTCTGTAGGTGTTTTAGTTTGGGATTGCCCCATAATGGTGTGTATAGGGAAATGGTATTGGGTCCAGTTAGTTTCATCGACATTTGTTCCCAGACTCTAACCGTTGTTCGCATGGGAATTGTCATGTCTGGATGTGCCTTGGGGCCCCTAAACACCAAGTTACAAGTTAAGATCCCAGTATGGTGGCCTCTAGGTTAACTGCTGGACTGGACTTTGGCTGGGAGAACCACCAGCGGACGGTTACCACAACAGCCGCCCAATAATATTGTTTAAAGCAGGGGAGTGCCAGACCCCCCCAACGAAAGAGGGAGCTGTAAGGTGGTCCGGGCGACTCTAGGGACTAGCCCCCCCACACACAAATGCGTTAGTATTTAATCTAGCTTTGTAAAAAAGGAATTGGGGATGGGAATAGGAGTGGCAAGTTGATGGAGGATTGGATATACATTGTCTGACAGATATAGAGATGATTCCCTTTGGATTTCAATCCCTAAGTATCTAAATTTAGAAACCATGGTTAGTGGTATCTGCGGGTCCACGGGAGGCGGGGTCAGGGATAGGGAAAATAAAGTCAATTTGGTCCAGTTAATCCAAATGCCTGAGAAGGATCCATAGCCGTTAATAATTTCCAGGGCCACCGACAGTGAGGCAGACGCATCTGGGAGGTATAACAATGCGTCATCCGCATATAGTGAAAGCTTCTCAGTCAATGGACTGACCGTTATCCCTCTGACTGTCGGGGATGCTCTAAGTAGGATAGCCAGGGGTTCTATAGCAAAAAAAATGTGAAAGTGAGCGCTGTGCCCAACACAATCTAAACCCCCAACCTTGTCGTTCTCGATAGGGAACAGTAAACAAAACAATGCATTAAATGAAATATTGAAATGTTGATAAAAAGGCATTGGCGAAAGCATTAATGTAAAAAAGACATTGGGCTGTTTAAATGTCCATATAAACTGTGATAGTGTCCATAATGTTCATGTGTGACAAAGCAACTGTAGAAGGCAGCCCCGTTTAAGGAGAAGAAGCAATCCTCTGAGTGCTGGGGAAGAGAAACAAAGGTGCCACTCTAAGTGCAATATTAGGCAAAAAGTTTAATGGAATCTTTAAAAGTGGTACTCACAAAAGTACAATGTAAACAGGCATGTAGGCAAAACTCTAACTTTGCCGGATATCCTGGAAGATGCATCTGATCCGGGTGCTGGATGGCGTTGGTCTCCGGTGGATGGATACCGACACTTCCTGCCTTTGGAGTGCACGGTTACAACCAGGGGGATGAGATCACTTCCGGAATGGAGAACGAATAGGCGACGCGTTTGCGGAGCTATGCTCCTTCCTCAGGCCTCAGGCCTTAGAGTCTTGCCTACATGCCTGTTTGCATTGTACTTTTGTGAATAACACTTTTAAAGATTCCATTAAACCTTTTGCCTAATATTGCACTTAGAGTGGCGCCTTTGTTTCTCTTCCCCAGTGGTTCTATAGCTAAGGCGAACAACCCCGGGGATAATGGGCATGCCTGTCTAGTTCCCCTGCTTAAAAGAAAGGAGGGGGAAAGCGTGCCATTTGTGCGGACTCTTGCAGAGGGGCACAGTGAGACTGTGTGATCTTGCAGCGTGCCTTTTGTGTCTCCCACGCGGCGCTCAGCCTCAGTGAGGCGGGAGCGGAAGGTGTCCATATCCCTTCTTATGAGGCTGATATCCAGCTGCATATGCTCGATTTTGCCCGTGAGGGTCGATTGGCAAGTAGTGATTGCCCGCATGAGAGCATCAAAGTTAGACTGCTCTTTTTCTGCAGGGTCAGTGTCATTACCCTCGGTCTGAAACACCATATTAGTGCCAGTGGGGTTCCTGGAGCAGCTTTGTGGGACTTTCGGGTGGACAGGGAGCCTTTCCCCTTGGTCATACCGTTCTCTGCCTTAATGCAGCCTTTTCAGGCTGGTTCGGATTGCCGGTCTGCAGGGAAGCAGGACTCTAAGCCAGAGGCTGAGCTGGAGCTCCTTCACTGCACGTCTGCTCCGGTTGCCATCTTGGACACGCCCTCCACACCTATGCATTTTTAGTGCTTTTTGCATTTTGCAGATTTGCCCTACAGAAAAAGTTCCATAGGAAACCATGTTAAATGAACTTTATTGCAAATCTGCTAAAAAATGCATAGGTGTGAATTAGGCCTAAGGCTGGGTTCACACTGGTGCGATCCCAGGCATCGCATGTTATTTGCACCGCATGCCTGTGCACATCACATACGATATTGTATTGAAAAATGGGCGTGGTTTAGAGAAATGGTGGGCGTGGCTTAAAGGGGCATGACTCGAAGGGGTGTGGTTAGAGTCTGAGAAGAACGCTGGATGGAGAGAGAAACAAAGGGAGAAAGAAAGAGAAAGGAAGGGATGGAGGGACAGTAGGCCCAGATCCTACACCACAATAGAAATATGTGTATTCCAGAAAGTTTAACAATCAGCAAATAAAGATACTCAAAAACACCTGGTGTTAGCGCTTCAATCATCCCAGCACCATGGTTGTTATAGTGTCAGGATGATTGAAGCGCATTATTATTATTACATTGTAATATAAAATTAAATAGTTCAACTCACCATAATGCAGAATCAGTGGGAGCCTTGAGTGTGTCACTTGTCATGTCGCCTGTTATCAGATGTCATCAGGTGTTCCCCAGTAGAGTCCCTCCTCACATCTCAGTGTCCCCAGCAGAGTGCTTCCTTACATCTCAGTGTCCCCAGTGGAGTGCCTCCTTACATCTCAGATCGGTCAGTATGCAGTGTTGGGGTCCCTCTATGATAGAGGGTAGGTGAGTGTGGGGGTCCCTCTATGACAGGGGGTAGGTCAGTGTGGAGTGTAGTGGTCCCTCTATGACAAGGGGGAAGGTCAGTGTGGAGTGTAGGGGTCTCTCAATGACAGGGGGTAGGTCAGTGTGGAGTGTAGGGGTCCCTCTATGACAGGGCGTAAGTCAGTGTGGAGTGTAGGAGTCCCTCTATGACAGGGGGTAGGTCAGTGTGGAGTGTAGGGGTCCCTCTATGACAGGGGGTAGGATAGTGTGGAGTGTAGAGGTCCAGTTTTGACAGGGGGTAGGTCAATGTGGTGTGTAGGGTTCCCTCTAGGACAGGGGGTAGGTCAGTGTAGGGGTCCCTGGCAGTGGGTGGCGTAGTGTGCAGTGCGATGAGGTTGCTCGGAGTCTGGGCACACTTGGCCGGTATACTGTGTTCTGTAAAATGCTGAGCCCAGGGCACATCCATGTCTATGCGGGGAGCCTCCGGCATGCTGCCCCTCTCCTTCCCATACACCAGCCCAAGATGAGCGCAGCCTCTACTCACCCCTCCCATGTCCGGGCACCGTGCCCACACACCGCACACGGCACCGGGAATCGGCCTGATTAGTAGGCATCCCCCTCTAGTAAAGCAGGCCATGAAAATAGGTATTCCCCTCTAGTAATGCAGAAAAAGAAAATAGGTATCCCTATTGTTGTAATGTAGACTGTGAAAATAGGTATCACGCCTGTAATAATGCAGGCCGCCTGTGCCTCCCTGTAACATCCAGCCTGTGCAAACCATTGTGTGCCCCCTGTGACATGCAGACTGTGGCCCCCCTTAAACATCCAGACTGTGCCCCCCCTGTGACATGCAGACTGTGCCCCCCCGTGACATGCAGACTGTGCCCCCTCGATGTGACATGCAGACTGCGGCCCCCCTTGTGACATGTGGCCTCCCCTGTGACATGCTGACTGTGCCCCCCCTGTGACATGCAGACTGTGGCCCCCTTGTGACATGCAGACTGTGGCCCCCTGTGCATAGTTGCCAACATTGCAAAAAAAATTTGTGGGACACTTTTTTGGCTGTAGGCGGAAACGTATAATAATAATTAGGGGGCGGGGCATGGGTTTGTAGGCATGGCATAACAATAAAAAAGAAAACTGCGGTGCGTCATGGCAAAAAATGGGCGTGGTTTACGCGAATTAGTGGGCGTGGCTTACATGGGTGTGGCTCAAAGGGGGTGTGGTTGGAGTCTGAGATGAATGAGGGCTGGAGAGGGAAAGGGGGAGAGAGGAATGGAGGGACAACAGGCCCAGATCCTACACAACAATAGAAATATGTGTATTCTAGAAAGTTTAACAATCAACAGATAAAGATACTCCAAACACCTAGTGATTGTGATGATTGTTATGGTGTCGGGATGATTGAAGTGCATTATTTCTATTATTACATTGTAATATAAAATGAAATCATTCAACTCACCATAGCTGAATCAGTGGGATCCCTGAGTGTGTCACTAGCCACGTCGCCTGCCACCAGTAGAGTCCTTCCTTGCTTTAGGTGCCCCCAGCAGAGTCTGTCCTTGCATCAGGTGTCCCCAGCAGAGTCCATCCTTGCATCAGGTGTCCCCAGCAGAGTCCGTCCTTGCATCAGGTGTCCCCAGCAGAGTCCCTCCTTGCATCAGGTGCCACCAGCAGAGTCAGTCTTTGCACCAGTGTCCCCAGCCTCAGTCCTTAAATCAGTGTCCCAGGCAGAGCCATAGTTACCCCCCGTACATAGTTACCCCCTCCCCCTGTACACAGTTTCCCCTCTCCCCCTAGTTACCCCCCTGTACATAGTTACCCCCCCTGTACATAGTATCCCCCCTGTACATAGTTAGCCCCACTGTACATAGTAACCCCTCCTGTACATAGTTAACCCCCCTCCTGTAAATAGTTAACCCCCTCCTGTAAATAGTTAACCCCCACCTCTCCTGTACATAGTTAACCCTCCCCCCTCCTGTGTATAGTTAACCCTCCCCCTCCTGGATATAGTTAACCCTCCCCCTCCTGTATATAGTTAACCCCCCTCCTCCTGTATATAGCTAACCCCCTCCTCCTGTATATAGCTAACCCCCCTCCTGTATATAGCTAACCCCTCCCTCCTGTATATAGTTAACCCCCCTCCTCCTGTATATAGCTAACCCCCTCCTCCTGTATATAGATAACCCCCCTCCTGTATATAGTTACCCCCCCTCCTGTACATTAAAGTTAAATTGCTGCAGAGACAAAAGCCAGTGGCGTCACTACAGCTGGTGTCACCCGGTGCGGAAAAAAATCGGTGTCACCCCCCCTCCACCAACTATGGTCCCCCTTCAGTACAGCCCCCTCCCTCAGTAAAGACCCCCCCACTAAGTACAGACCGCCCCTCCAGCAGTATAGATCCTCCTCCCTCAGTACAGACCCCCCACTAAGTACAGACCCCCTCCATCAGTTTAGACCCCCCTCAGTACAGACCCCTCTCCCTCAATACAGACCCCCTCAGTGCGGTCCCCCCATCTATTAGTATAGACCCCCTCAGTGCAGACCTCCCTCCATCAGTGCAGACCCCCTCAGTGCAGACCCCCCCTCCGTCAGTGCAGACCCCCCTCCATTAGTGCAGACCCCCTCAGTGCAGACCCCCCTCCATCAGTGCAGACCCCCTCTATCAGTGCAGACCCCCCTCTATCAGTGCAGACCCCCCTCAGTGCAGACCCCCCTCTATTAGTGCAGACCCCCCTCTATTAGTGCAGACCCCCCTCAGTGCAGCCCCTCCTCTATTAGTGCAGACCCCTCTCTATCAGTGCAGACCCCCCTCTATTAGTGCAGACCCCCCTCAGTGCAGCCCCCCTATTAGTGCAGCCCCCCCTCAGTGCAGACCTCCCCTCTATCAGTGCAGACCCCCCTCTATTAGTGCAGACCCCCCCTCTATTAGTGCAGAACCCCCTCAGTGCAGCCCCCCTCTATTAGTGCAGGCCTCCCTCCGTGCAGACCACCCCCTCTATTAGTGCAGACCCCCCTCAGTGCAGACCCCCCTCTATCAGTGCAGACCCCCCCATTAGTGCAGAACCCCCTCAGTGCAGACCCACCCCTCTATTAGTGCAGACCCCCCTCAGTGCAGACCCCCCCTCTATTAGTGCAGACCCCCCTCAGTGCAGCCCCCCCTATTAGTGCAGACCCCCCTCAGTGCAGACCCCCCCTCTATTAGTGCAGACCCCCCTCAGTGCAGACCCCCCTCTATTAGTGCAGACCCCCCTCAGTGCAGACCCCCCTCTATCAGTGCGGACCCCCCTCTATTAGTGCAGACCCCCCTCTATTAGTGCAGAACCCCCTCAGTGCAGCCCCCTCTATTAGTGCAGGCCCCCTCAGTGCAGACCACCCCCTCCACCAGTGCCAGTGCAGACCCTCCCCTTACATAACGCCTCCCACCACACGTCCAGGAACTCCAGGAGCGGCCGGTGTTCTGCCGAGAAAGTTTCCCTCGGCAAGTAAGGACCCCCCTGTACTGCGCAGGCACAGCGCTTGTGCAGTACGAGCTGGTGGAAATAGCCGAACGAAAAGCTGAATAGCTGGGGAACTTTCTTGGCAAGACACTGGCGCTGTGTGTTCAGTGGAGAGGGGAGGGACCGATCGGTGCAGCTAAAGAAGCCGATTCATTGGCTGCACGGATCGAGCCCCCTTCCTCTCTCCACTGAACACTAGGGGGAAGATCTAGCAGCGGCGCCGGCGGCCATTTTGCTGGAGCCAGCTGCTCCAAGAATTAAAAAACCAATATTCCCAATTTTCCTGATGGAAATCCTGATTCGGGACAGCCTCCAATTGGGACGAGGGTCCCAAAATCGGGATTGTCCTGGGAAAATCGGGACTGTTGGCAACTATGCCTGTAACATGTGGCCCCCCCGTCACATGTGGCCCCCCCGTGACATGCTGACTGTGGCCCCCTTATGACATGTGCCCCCATGACATGTGGCCCCCCTGTAACATGCTGACTGCGGCCCCCCGTGACATGTGGCCCCCCTGTAACATGCTGACTGTGGCCCCCCTGTGACATGTGGCCCCCCCATGACATGCAGACTGTGAACCCCTGTGACATGTGGCCCCCCTGTGACATGCTGACTGTGGCCCCCCTGTGACATGCTGACTGTCCCCCCTGTGATATGCTGACTGTGCCCCCCTGTGACAAGATGACTGTGGCCCCACTGTGACATGTGGCCCCCCTGTGACATGCTGACTGTGGCCCCCCTGTGACATGTGGCCCCCCGTGACATGCTGACTGTGGCCCCCTTGTGACATGTGGCCCCCCATGACATGCTGACTGTGGCCCCCCCCGTGACATGCAGACTGTGGCCCCCCGTCTCCCCTGTGACATGCTGACTGTGGCCTCCTTGTGACATGTGACCCCCCCTGTGACATGCAGTGACTGCCCCCCCCCTGACATCCAGACTGTGTGTAGCCGATACAGCTTGTTGCTGTCCCCTCCTCGCAACCTGCCTGTGTCCCCCTCGTCGTGTCCCCCGCTGTCATTCAGATGGAGCCAGCTGTCTCGCTGTGTCTTCGGGATGCAGCCGATCAATCGGCGTGTGAGGGGTTAATATAACTCAGCTGTGTTAGTCGGCAGTAGCTCTGCACTCGTTTGAAATCTGTGATTGAAATCTGCTCTGCGTTTCTCTTGTTTGAAATCTGCACATGCGCAGTAGTAGCAACTAACATGGTGGACAGAGACTGAGGGGGAGGAGGCCTGACAGAGGCAGAGCCTGGACCTAGCACAGCACTGCTCCAAGCACAGCGGGAAGCAGGAGGGATAGGGGGCGAGGGGCGGGGGGTGGGCGGCGCCGCAGCTCTATTTCAATTGTAGCCTTGTTTCTAAGAAATCTAATCTTCTGAAAAATGACGGCCGGTGGAGACATTATCTCGGTCAGCCTCGGACCTCTAGCGGCGGCGACAAAATTAAAAAAAATAAATAAAAAAAAAAAAAAAAAATCGGGAAAAAAACGGATTTCCCGGGAAACGCTAAAATCGGGAAAAGGGTCTAAATACTGGAAATGTCCCAGGAAATTCGGGACTATTGGCAACTATCAAAATGCAAAAAGCACTAAAAATACATAGGTGTGAACCCGGCCTGAGTCAGCCTGCTGCTTTGCACTGCATGAGAAAAGCACAGCTGTACATTTACAGTAAATTCAAGAACTGATCTATAGCAAAAATTCCTATGTAAAGTTTAATGACTTTAGGCCATTCATCCTGACTAGGGATGAGCCAAACACCCCCCGGTTCGCACCAGAACCTGCGAATGGACCGAAAATTCGCACAAACGTTAGAACCCTATTGACATCTATGGGACTCAAACGTTTGAAATCAAAAGTGCTAATTTTAAAGGCTAATTTGCATGGTATTGTCCTAAAAAGGGTTTGGGGACCCGGGTTCTGCCCCAGGGGACATATATCAATGCAAAAAAAAGTTTTAAAAACGGCCGTTTTTTCGGGAGCAGTGATTTTAATAATGCTTAAAGTTAAAAAAAATAAATATTCCTTTAAATATCGTACCTGGGGGATGTCTATAGTATTAAAAAAAGGAAAGGTGTGGGGCCACCAGGCCCTATATACTCTGAACAGCAGTATACAGGCGGTGCAAACAAGACAGGGACTGTAGGTTTGTTTTAAAGTGGAATCTGTTTGTAATTTTGTATTTCAATATTTTTTTTATTGTAAAAAAAAGAAATACATTTCAAAGTAAACAGACACATCAATAGAACAAAGTCAATTTCTTAGATGGTTAACTTAGCAATACAGATGTACAGAAAATACAGTCAACATACATATCTGTCCTCTATCATTATCACTGAATGTAAAATATACGATATGTATCTAAATACCAATGGGACAGCATAACGTTTTCCCCCTATGATCCGGCATCCTGCCACACACTGTGAATGGCAGCGACCCAGAATCACAGGGAATTCTGGTCGTGAACCCCGAGACTATCCCTGGGCCCACTACTGAGTAAGGTCCTATGAGCAATCATCTGTATTGTACATATAAGAACCAGAAGAAGGAGGTAAGAAAGAAAAGAGAAGAGAGGAAGGAAAGAAGAGAAAAAGAAAGAAAGAGGAAGAAAAAAAAAGGGGGAAGGTGAGGGGGAAGAGAAGGAGAAGAAGAAAGAGAGGGTCAACCCGGAGTTCCCTACGGAGTCGAGATATAATCGATCCACGGATCCCACACCGTGTTAAATTTTTTGGTGTTATTACAGAGTATATAGGTGAGTTTATCATTAATCATGATCCAGTTGAGTTTACTTTTAACCTGGTCAAGAGGGATTGTCGACTGTCTCCAGTGCCTAGCAATCGTAATTCTCGCTGCCAACAATATATAGGTGATCAACTTTACTGATTTTTTGGGAGTTTCATCAGGTAGTTTGTGGAAAAGAGCGGCTTCTGGAGATCTGCGAATATTTACCCCCGTTACAGAATTTATTACATTGAAAGTTCTAATCCAGAACCTAGTTACGAGGGGACAGTGCCACCAAATATGGAGCATCGTCCCCAGTTGTCCGCATCGTCTGAAACAATTTGGTGAAGTGGAAGGATGCATTTTAGCTACCCTAGTAGGTACCAGGTACCAACGCAGAAGTGTTTTGTAGTTGATATTGATGGAAATTTTGGATAGCTTATAAGCGATATCTTGTCACTCAATCAAATCAAAACAAAGGTCCAAATCCCTCTCCCACTGGTCCATATAAGTAAGTTTTGAATCTGCTGTTTGTTATTTTGAACTGGTACATTTTTAACGTGTTTAGCTCCAGCAAAAAAATCTATTTTAAGCTTTTTGGAAAACATAGGGAAGGGTTATCACCCCTGTGACATTTGTTTTGCTGTCTGTGCTCCTCTTCAGAAGATTTCACCTCACTTTTTGTGCCAATGACAAATGTATTTTGAAAATTTGGGGTTTTCAGTGAAACAAGGATTGGTGATAAAGCATCAGTGGATAGGAGAAACGTTTTTCCCATATTAACTCTTACAGGAGAGAATTTCCCTTCCTGGGGGTAGATTTCATCTTACTTCCTTAAAAATTGGGCCTTAGGCACTGGTGGCGGCGCCCAGAACCAAAAATTTTCTTACAAGCTATCAGCATGATCATTGAGGAGGAAGAGGATAATTACTCAGCATAACAGGATAGTCACTCAGCATCAGCATAGGCAGTCTTTGAAGGGATGTGACATTTCAAAAAAAATTATTCGGTTACATCAGCATCAGGTGCTTGGTAGCTGGTGGTGATCCAAGACTGATTCATTTTTATGAAGGTCAGTCGATTGACTGAGTCGGTGGACAGATGCACCCTGTGATCGGTTACAAAGCCTCCAGCAGCACTGAATGTGCGTTCTGAAAAAACGCTGAATGCAGGACAGGCCAGTAGCTCAATTGCATACTGTGCAAGCTCTGGCCAGTGATCCATCCTCAAGACCCAGTAACCCAGAAGATTTTTGGTGGGAAAGGTGTCCAAGTCAGATCTTGCCCCTAGGTATTCCTGCACCATGTAAAACAGACGCTGGCGATGGTTGCTGGAACCGATCATACCTTGGGGCTACGGACTAAAAAATTGTCTGAACGCATCAGTCAGATGGCCACCTTCTCCACCTCTCCTACTTTGACTGACCGAAGCCTCAGCAACACGTTGTCCAGAAACAGGAATTTGTAACCTCCCAGTCTCTGGGAACGCGTTACACAGACCTTTCTGCAAGGCCTCCCGAAGATGTTTCATCCTCTTCTCCCTCTGCGACGGCAAGATAAGGTCCAGAACCTTACCCTTGTAACGTGGATCAAGGAGGGTTGCCAGCCAGTATTGATCCCTCTCCTTGATACCACGAATACGAGCATCCTTCCACAGGCTTTGCAGGATCAGGGAGGCCATGCAGCGTAGGTTTGCTGAGGCATTCGGTCCGGAGTCCTCTGGGTCACTAAGGATGACATGATCCGCAGGCACCTCCTCCCAGCCACGTACAAGTCCATCGGTTTCTTGGGACGGTAAATGATGCCTTAAAGACTGCTGCTGATGCTGAGTGCCAGGCTCCACCTCCATGCTGACACAATCCTCCTCCTCCTCCTTGTCCTCTTCCTGTGTGATCGGCGGGCACGCAGGAACACTGTCTGGATAAAGGGGGCCTTGAGAGCTAAGGAAGTCCTCCTCTTCCTGCCTCTGTTCTGCCTCAAGTGCCCTGTCCATTATTCCATGCAGCATGTTCTCCAACAGGTGGACAAGGGGGACAGTGTCACTGATGCATGCAATGTCACTGCTCACCATCCTCGTGGCCTCCTCAAATGGTGACAGGACAGTGCATGCATCCCTGATCATGGCCCACTGGTGTGGGGAAAAAAAACAAGCTCTCCTGAACCTGTCCTGGTGCCATAGTCGCACAGGTACTCATTAATGGCCCTCTGCTGCATGTGCAGCCGCTGCAGCATGGCCAACGTAGAGTTCCACCTGGTGGGCATGTCACAGATTAAGAGGTTCTTGGGCAGGTTAAATTCCTTTTGGAGGTCTGCCAGTCAAGCACTGGCATTATATGACCGGCGGAAATGCACACAGACTTTCCTGGCCTGCCTTTAGGACATCCTGTAAGCCCAGGTACCTGCCCAAGAACTGCTGCACCACCAAGTTAAGAACATGAGCCAAACAGGGCACATGGGTCATTTGTCCCTGTCGGAGGGCAGAGAGGAGGTTGGTGCCATTGTCGCAAACCACCATTCCTGCCTTAAGTTGGCGTGGCATCAACCACCTCTGAACCTGCCCCTGCAAAGCTGACAGAACCTTTGCCCCAGTGTGCCTCCTGTCCCCCAAGCACACCAGGTCAAGCATGGCATCTTTTGGCCTGTGTACTTGTGTAGCCCCTTGAACGCCTATGGAGCACCACTGGTTCCGAGGACAAAGCACAGGAAGAGGCCATGAAGGAAGAAGAAGAGGAGGGGGTGGAGGAGAGAGGTGTGTCAGAATCACCAGTAGTGGCATTTTGGAGGCGTGGTGGCGGAACAACCTCCAACACTACTGCACCTTGTCCTGCATCCTTCCCAGCTGCCAGCAGAGTCACCCAATGCTCCGTGAAACTTAGGTAACGTCCCTCTCCATGCCTGCTGGACCATGAGTCAGCGGTAATATGCACCTTACCACTGACCGCCCTGTCCATCGAGGCCAAGACATTGCCTTCCACATGCCGGTAGAGAGCCGGAATCGCCTTCTGTGAGAAAAAGTGGCATTTGGGAACCTGCCACCGAGCAACCGCACATTCCACAAACTCACGAAAGGGGGCAGAGTCTACCAACTGAAATGGTAGCAGTTGAAGTGCTAGCAATTTTGCCAAGCTAGCATTCAACTGCTGGGCATGTGGATGGCTGGGAGCGAACTTCTTTCTGCGGTGCAGCAGCTGGGGCAGGGACATTTGCCTGGTACAATCTGACGTCGGTGTACCAATAGCAGATTGCCTGCAAGTACTTGGCTGTGACACACCTAATTCTACACCTTCATTCCTCTCAGTGCAGGTTTCAGAGAGGTCTGAAGATATAGTGGGGTTGGAGATCCCAGCTGATGAGGAGCAAGGAGAGGTCCTCTTTGTTCTTTGGTGTGGGTCTTTTAGGTACGGTTGCCAATGAACTGCATGGCAGGTCAACATATGTCTGGTCAAGCATGTGGTGCCCTAGCGGGAGATGTTTTGGCCACGCGAGATACGCTTGAGACATATGTTGCAAATAGCAGCGGTGCGATCTGATGCACTTGTCTCAAAAAAGGCCCACACCAAAGAACTTTTGGAATAACGCGCAGAGACAGCAGCGCCCTGCACATGCGGAGCTCTGAGATGTGATGCAGTCAGTGTGCTGCCCTTCGGCCACCCCCTCCTCCTCTCTCCTATCAGGCACCCACGATGAGTCAGTGACCTCATCATCCCCTACCTCCTCATCACTGGAGCAAACCTGGCAGTATGCTGCAGCAGGGGGAACATGACTGCCAAATTGCTGTCCTTCTTGGGCACCCCCTCTGTCCGTGCTCACGTTACTGCCTTCATCTAGCTCAGTACCATCATCAGAGCCTTCAAAACGCTGGGCATCCTCCTGGAGCATGTATCCAACACTGTGGTCAAACAGTTCGAGGGACTCCTCAGGAGGACATGGTGGGGCTAGGAAGGAGTCACTGATGCCATTGAGCCGAGGGAAGAGGCCGCGTTGGCAGCTGCTTTGCCAGACAAAGTACCCTGAGCCAGGGTGAGAGAGGATGAGGAGGATGAGTACGGCTTGGTCATCCACTCGACCAAGTCTTCCGCATGTTGCCGCTCAACATGGCCAGCTGCCGAAAAAAAGGCCAAGCGTGTCCCACAGCCACGTGCTGATGAGGATGCCCCGTGTACACGACCAGCACTGTTGCCTCTAGACACAGAGCCTGCTTGCCCTCTTTTATTGGCTTGTGACTGTCTGCCTCTCCTTGTTGGCCTTCCAGACATACTATTGGCCTACAGTGAGCTGCACAAAACTGGGATGTATATATATACCCCCTTTATACTGCAGCTAGCAGAATCAACTGCCTGCCTGTAGTATTATTAGTAGGGATGAGCCGACCACCCCCATTTTCGGTTCACACCAGAACATGGGAACAGGAAAAAAGTTTGTTCGAACACGTGAACACCGTTAAAGTCTATGGGACACGAACATGAATAATCAAAAGTGCTAATTTTAAAGGCTTATATGCACGTTATTGTCATAAAAAGTGTTTGGGGACCTGGGTCCTGCCCCAGGGGACATGGATCAATGCAAAAAAAAGTTTTAAAAACGGACGTTTTTTCAGGAGCGGTGATTTTAATAATGCTTAAAGTCAAACAATAAAAGTGTAATATCCCTTTAAATTTTGTAGCTGGGGGGTGTCTATAGTATGCCTGTAAAGGGGCGCATGTTTCCTGTGTTTAGAACAGTCTGACAGCAAAATGACATTTCAAAGAAAAAAAAGTCATTTAAAACTACTCGCGGCTATTGCATTGCCGGTCCGACAATACACATAAAAGTTCATTGATAAAAACGGCATGGGAATTCCCCACAGGGGAACCCAGAGCCAAAACTTAAAAAAAAAAATGACGTGGGGGTCCCCCTAAATTCCATACCAGGCCCTTCAGGTCTGGTATGGATATTAAGGGGAACCCCGGCCAAAATTAAAAAAACAATGACATGGGGGTCCCCCTAAATTTCATACCAGACCCTTCAGGTCTGGTATGGATTTTAAGAGGAACCCCGCGCCAAAATTAAAAGAAAAAAACAGCGTGGGGTCCCCCCAACAATCCATACCAGACCCTTATTCGAGCACGCAACCTGGCAGGCCGCAGGAAAAGGGGGGGTGAGAGAGCGCCCCCCCTCATGAACATTACCAGGCCACATGCCCTCAACATTGGGAGGGTCCTTTGGGGTAGCCCCCCAAAACACCTTGTCCCCATGTTGATGAGGACAAGGGCCTCATCCCCACAACCCTGGCCGGTGGTTGTGGGGGTCTGTGGGCGGGGGGCTTATCGGAATCTGGAAGCCCCCTTTAACAAGGGGACCCCCAGATCCCAGCCCCCCCGTGTGAAATGGTAAGGGGGTACAAAAGTACCCCTACCATTTCACGAAAAAACTGCCAAAAATGTTAAAAATGACAAGAGACAGTTTTTGACAATTCCTTTATTTAAATGCTTCTTCTTTCTTCTATCTTCCTTCATCTTCTTCTTCTTCTGGTTCTTCTGGCTCTTCTGGTTCTTCCTCCAGTGCTCTCGTCCAGCATCTCCTCCGTGGCGTCTTTTATCTTCTTCTCCTCGGGCCTCTCCGCATCCATGGCATGGGGGGAGGCTCCCGCTCTTCTCTTCATCTTCTTCTCTTCTTCATCTTCTTCTCTTCTTCTCTTCTTCATCTTCTTCTCCGGGCCGCTCTGCATCCATGCTGGCATGGAGGGAGGCTCCCGCTGTGTGACGCGTCTCCTCTTCTGATGGTTCATAAATAATGGGGGGCGGGGTCACCGGGGACCCCGCCCCTCTGACGCACGGTGACTTGACGGGACTTCCCTGTGACGTCACGGGGAATGCCACAGGGAAGTCCCTTCATGTCTCGTGCGTCAGAGGTTGGAGGGGTCACCGGGTGGCCCCGCCCCCCGTTATTTAAGAACTGTCAGAAGAGGAGACGTGTCACACAGCGGGAGCCACCCACTATGCCAGCATGGATGCGGAGCGGCCCAGAGAAGAAGATGAAGAAGAGAAGAAGAGAAGAAGAGAAGAAGATGAAGAAGAGAAGAAGATGAAGAGAAGAGCGGGAGCCTCCCCCCATGCCATGGGTGCGGAGCGGCCCGAGGAGAAGAATATAGAAGACGCCACGGAGGAGATGCTGGACGAGAACACCGGAGGAAGAACCAGAAGAGCCAGAAGAAGAAGAAGATGAAGGAAGATAGAAGAAAGAAGAAGCATTTAAATAAAGGAATTGTCAAAAACTGTCTCTTGTCATTTTTAACATTTTTGACAGTTTTTTAGTGAAATGGTAGGGGTACCCTTACCATTTCACACAGGGGGGGGCCAGGATCTGGGGGTCCCCTTGTTAAAGGGGGCTTCCAGATTCCGACAAGCCCCCCGCCCGCAGACCCCCACAACCAACGGCCAGGGTTGTGGGGATGAGGCCCTTGTCCTCATCAACATGGGGACAAGGTGTTTTGGGGGGGGCTACCCCAAAGCACCCTCCCAATTTGAGGGCATGTGGCCTGGTACCGTTCAGGAGGGGGGGGCTGCTCTCTCGTCCCCCCCTCTTTTCCTGCGGCCTGCCAGGTTGCGTGCTCGGATAAGGGTCTGGTATGGATTTTTGGGGGGGCCCCACGCCGTTTTTTTTTTAATTTTGGCGCGGGGTTCCCCTTAAAATCCATACCAGACCTGAAGGGTCTGGTATGGAATTTACGGAGACCCCCACGTCATTTTTAAAAAAAAATTTTGTCCAGGGTTCCCCTTAATATCCATACCAGACCTGAAGGGCCTGGTATGGAATTTAGGGGGACCCCCACAGTATGATAACACCTGCACTTTTCTTCAGGTAGTTATACTGTATTGGCAACTGTGCAGGGGTACATAGTACAGTAACTGGAAATACGTCAAGAGCCTACACAAGCACCTGGCTGCAGGTAGCTATACTGTAGGTGAGACTGTGCGGGGTACACAGTACAGTGACTGGAAATACTTCAATGAGCCTACACAAGCACCTGGCTGCAGGTTGCTATACTGTAGGTGAGACTATGCAGGGTACACAGTACAGTAGCAGGAAATACTTCAATGAGCCTACACAAGCACCTGGCTTCAGGTAGCTATACTGTAGGTGAGACTGTGCAGGGTACACAGTACAGTAGCTGGAAATACTGTAAAAACACCTGCCTGCCTGTCAGTATATTAAGAAGAGAAGAACAGGATCTAGCTAAACTGAATACAGTGTATATATATATATACATACACACAAAACACCTGGGATGCATATATATATATACACAATACACTGTAACTGCAGCTAACTGACTGGACCTGCCTACTCTATTCAACTTAAATCAAATTACACTGTCTGTCTCTCTCTCTGTCTATCTCTCTATCTGAACGCCGGGAACACAATACACAGGGCCCCCGTGCAGGGTTTGAACCAAAGGTTTGACTCCAACACGAAGCTCATCCCTAATCCCGGCTCTATTCAGGAACATTTGTACAAGAGAACCCCATCACATTTATGAACTCACAAGTACAACCCACTGGAACAGGTCAGCAGTGGCTAGTTGGAGAAATTAAGGGAATGAGTTTAGTAAAACTTCAAGTGCCTTAGACGCTTGTCTGGAATTATTAGCTGGTTACATCCAGAGCTATACCCAAATACAGACTTTTCAGGTATTTAGCATTGATGGAATATATGTTTTATGCTTGCTTATATAGGAATGAAATCTGCTATGCTAGTAGAACAGTGGGCTACAGCATGTCATTCTTTCCCACTGCTTACAAACACTGGCTGGCCTGGATCTGCTACAAAGGGATTCCACTATATAGGCAGCTCTCCAGCAAAGCAAGTACAACCAACAAGATAGACACAAAGTGCTAGTGATCATGGTGACAAGTGACCTGCTTATATTGATGTGAATGATTGGACATAACATGCCCGGAAACAGGTAATTGCAGTGAAAATGCTTTAAGTTTGTTTGTATTATATTCACCAAACCGACTTTCATCATTATTTGCCTTAATGGCCGAGGCAGATGGGTAGAGCTGAAGATTCCAGCAGTATTATTTTTGTCCTGATGCACCGCAAAGGAACCACCCGAAACAGAAATACTTATTTTAGCTGAAGCTGGCCTTTGCTTATTTACATCAGTACGTGTCAAATGTTTTCACAACAATAAGAAGAAATACTAGAAATACATGTTAGGACTATACAAAATATTACTCCCTAATTTAAAAGCTTGCAAATTAGGGGCCTGACCAGGTTTACAACTTTCCACTTACAGATTTCAAAGTATGTATGTATGTATGTATGTATGTATCTTGGTTCACATGTTTAAAAAAAATAATTTTAGGCCTGGCGATTTACATAAGCCCCCCAAAACATTATATACAGTATTTTCTAAAAACAGAGATCACAGAGAATAAATAGTGGTAAATATAATTTTTTATGTCACACAATATTAGCGAAACAGTTTAATGAATTTGTGCCGAGCAAATCGATCCAACATGTCAAACCTTAAAGCTGTGTGCACCCATGAAATAGCAACAAACTTCAGTACCCTATATTTTTCATAGGCAACACTTAGAAGCCCCCACAGGTTATCAGTATAGAGTTAACCAATAATAGCCCTAGAATTATTGCTTGCTCTCTGGTGTGCATGGTAAAATGTAACATGGTTACTGCAATCAATATTTTCATGAGTAGGCGCTCCCAATGTGTGCATTTTTGTTAGAGTTGCCACCTCATCCCTTTAAACCCAAACACATATGAATTAAACAGGTTCTGTGGCTGATTAAGGTAGTAATTAGACTCACTTGTTGCCTTATCTACATTTAATTAGCCTCAGAACCTGTGTAATTCATATGTGTTTAGGTTTAAAGGGATGAGGTGGCAACCCTAATTTATGTTCATAAGTGCGTGTATAGGTTGAGGCGGGGGGGTTAAATGCTTGTGTGTAACTTTTAATTTTATACACTTTTTTTTTTTTTTCAATACATAACAGACAAAATGTCCCTTATGTGATCTCTTATATAATCTTCTCTGAAACGGGTCAGCAGGAGGAAGGGAAGGCCAGTAAACAGACTTTCGTTGGTCTCCATCTCCTCTACATGGCGGCATCCACAATGCTCGTCTCAGGGCCGCTGATGGGCGAGCAGAGCCCAGGAAGCATGGCAAGGATGTGCCAGTGGAGATGCCATTACCAGGGTGTGTGGAATCGAATCAGTGGCTGTAGAAAGATTGGATCACTTCCATTTGGCAGTCAGCTTGTCAGATTTACTTGAATCAGTGGCTGCAGAAAGATTGGATCACTTCCATTTGGCAGTCAGCTTGTCAGATTTACTTGCTTCCTGCAGCTGCTGTGTGTGTAAAACCCCTAGCTGCCACTGACTTTGTTTTACATCTGTGGCAGGAAAAGGGTTAAAAAAAGGTTAATCTTTTTGACCCTATTTCATGTTACACTCGTATTTTAGCCAATGTGTCCATGTAAAATGTGGCATTTAGATTTGTCGTTTAAGCAGCATTCAGGGGTGTTAAAAAGAATACCCTGAACCTACGTTTGAAAAGGAGCTTACTGGCATAATTTACGCACATACGTGTATAACATACTTGCTAACAGTCAGGATTTTTCCACGACAATCCCAAAAATTGGACCTTCATCCCGATTTATTTATTTATTTTTTATTTCTTTGCTTTTGTCCCAGGCATTGGGACTTTTTTAGCTTCTCGCTATGAAAACATGGCCGCGAGATGTCCTTCTGGCTAGCAGGTCTCTTTCTCCGTATGTTCAGTGGAGAGGGGCGGCCTTGCCAGAACGTCACTTCCATTACATATTCTGATGGGTAGTGGCTTTCTGACAGAACACCTGATGTAAGGAGGGACTCTGCTGGGGACACTTGATGGCATCTGGTGGCAGGCGACGTGGCAAGTGACGCTCAGGGCTACCACTGATTCTGCATTATGGTGAGTTGAACTATTTCATTTTATATTACAATTTAATAATAGAAATAATGCGCTTCAATCATCCTGACATCATTCCAACCATAGTGCCGGGATGATTGCAGCGCTAACACCAGGGGGTTTATTTACTAAAGGCAACTTCACTTTACACTACAAGGTGCACTTGCTGTAGATCTGAGGGGGACATGCAAATAAAATAAAAAACAGCATTTCCCCTATCACCTTCCAATACGGCACACCTGAGAGATGAGGACTCCTCCCTACAGGAAACACAATCAATTGACAGCTTGTTATAAGTCCCCACCCTTCCCCTTGATCCCCCAGTATTGATTGTGTTTCTCCCAAACACAGCAGCATGTTTGTTTTGTTTAAAGACCACATGACCGAGGAGGGTCTGATGGTCCCCTGTTGAGACAGGTTTTAAGGAGGGCGGGGAGGGCTGAACTAACCTGCAGGCTTGTCCTTCTCACAGGTTGCCCCCAAGTTTGCATTGGCACTCCGGCCACAGGGAGTGCGTGCCATCGCTGGATGTGCATGAATCACCGCCGCCAGCCACTCTCTTCATTGCTGGGAATCTTCTTACAGAAAGTAATGCTCTCCAATCCTCACTGGTACACGGCCACAGCACAGGAAGTGGGCGGCGTCAGAGTTACAGTGCAACCCGGAAGTGTTAGAAATGCCTGGAGAAAGCGTGGAGAGCAGCGTGGAGACAGAGCAAGGCGGTGAAAAGCGGTCAGCTTGCTGTACTAGCTCCACTAGCAGTACCAGTAGCCCAGGACCCTTCCAACCTCCTTATGGAACAGGAGGAAGGGAAGGCAACTGCAACTGCAGGCAGATCTAGGTAGGGCCCCGGTGAGTACAAACCCCCCTTGGAAAGGGAGGAGGGGAAGGGGGTGAGAGGTCCTGTATTCTAGGTGTCTGAGAATCTTTGAGATGGCCAGAACAGGCTGGACTTCACCAATCACCTTACCCTTCCCCCCTCTCCACTACAAGCCCGCAGTTAGGGGGAAGACAAAATAATGTTATATGCTATATCTTTTGCCTTATAGAATCCCCCAGCGGAGCCCAGGAGGCCCCAGATAAACACCCTCCTGCCGCTATAGGGCATAGCTCCTCAAGAAAATGTGGTTACTGTAAGGATAAACTCCCAAAGTCCCACTCAAAGCCCTTCTGCTATAACTGTATAAACAAATTAGCAGGAAAAGAAGTCAAAGCGTTTCGTGATGCTGCCGGGCAGTCAACAACCCAGGGCCCTGACACAGAGGAGCTTACCCCTAGAGAAGGCACATCCTCCCAGGAGAGCTTCTTTGGAGGGGGACCTAGTGCCCTTCTCCCACCCTCAGTCGCTCCCTCTAGCCCAGGTAGAGGAGGAAGAGGAGGACGGGGGGGATATGGAAAGCCAGGCCAGGTCGGAACACAGCTCAGAGGGGGAGCTGGATTCAGACCTGTTAAGTCAAACTCAGGAGGTTAAGGAGACACCTCTTTACCATACAGTGGGGCAAAAAAGTATTTAGTCAGCCACCAATTGTGCAAGTTTTCCCACTTAAAAAGATGAGAGAGGCCTGTAACTGCCATCGTAGGTATACCTTAACTATGAGAGACAAAATGTGGAAACTTATCCAGACAATCACATTGTCTGATTTTTGAAAGAATTTATTTGCAAATTATGGTGGAAAATAAGTATTTGGTCACCTACAAACAAGCAAGATTTCTGGCTCTTACAGACCTGTATCTTCTTCTTTAAGAGGCTCCTCTGTCCTCCACTTATTACCTGTATTAATGGTACCTGTTTGAACTTGTTATCGGTATAAAAGACACCTGTCCACAACCTCAAACAGTCACACTGCAAACTCCACTATGGTGAAGACCAAAGAGCTGTCGAAGGACACCAGAAACAAAATTGTAGACCTGCACCAGGCTGGGAAGACTGAATCTGCAATAGGCAAGCAGCTTGGTATGAAGAAATCAACTGTGGGAGCAATAATTAAAAAATGGAAGACATACAAGAACACTGATAATCTCCCTCGATCTGGGGCACAAGGCAAGATCTCACCCGTGGGGTCAAAATGATCACAAGAACGGTGAGCAAAAATCCCAGAACCACACGGGGGGACCTAGTGAATGACGTGCAGAGAGCTGGGACCAACGTAACAAAGGCTACCCTCAGGGACTCAGATCCTGCAGTGCCAGACATGTCCCCCTGCTTAAGCAAGTACATGTCCGGGCCCGTCTGAGGTTTGCTAGAGAGCATTTGGATGATCCAGAAGAGGATTAGGAGAATGGCATATGGTCAGATGAAACCAAAGTAGAACTGTTTTGTAGAAACACAACTCATCGTGTTTGGAGGAGAGAGAATGCTGAGTTGCAACCAAAGAACATCATACCTACTGTGAAGCATGGAGGTGGCAACATCATGCTTTGCGGCTGTTTCTCTGCAAAGGGAACAGGACGACTGATCCGTGTACATCGAAGAATGAATGGGGCCATATATCGTGAGATTTTGAGTGCAAACCTTCTCCCATCAGCAAGGGCATTGAAGATGAAACATGGCTGGGTCTTTCAGCATGACAATGATCCCAAACACACTGCCCGGGCAACAAAGTAGTGGCTTCGTAAGAAGCATTTCAAGGTCCTGGAGTGGCCTAGAAAGTCTCCAGATCTCAACCCCATAGAAAACCTTTGGAGGAAGTTGAAAGTCCGTGTTGCCCAGCGACAGCCCCAAAACATCATTGCTCTAGAGGAGAGCTGCATGGAAGAATGGACCAACATACCAGCAACAGTGTGTGACAAACTTGTGAAGACTTACAGAAAACATTTGACCTCTGTCATTGCCAACAAAGGATATATAACAAAGTATTGAGATGAACTTTTGATATTGACAAAATACTTTCCACCATAATTTGCAAATAAATTCTTTCCAAATCAGACAGATGTGATTGTCTGGATTTGTTTCCACATTTTGTCTCTCATAGTTTAGGTATACCTATGATGACAATTACAGGCCTCTCTCATCTTTTTAAGTGGGAGAATTTGCACAATTGGTGGCTGACTAAATACTTTTTTGCCCCACTGTAGAAGATCTGGATGGACTCCTGCAGGCAATATATGCTACTGAGGAAATTCCAGAAGCCCCTAGAGTAACATCAGCACAGGACAAGGTATACAGGGGGCTGAGCAAGGCTCAAACCAGAGTGTTCGCACTCCATCAACCCCTTAAGGATGTGGTCCTACAGGAATGGAGGGAGCCTGAAAGGAAGATTGTCAGACAAAAAACTTGGAAAAGGGAGGTTTCCCTTTAATCAGACTGACGAAGAGACATTCTTTAAACTCCCAAGACTGGATGCTGCCCTGTCTCTAGTCACCAAGCTGTCTGACCTCTCCTTTGAGAATGCAGGCAGTATTAAGATTCTCATGGACCATAGAGCAGAATCCCTTCTTAGAAAAGCTTGGGAGGCTAATACATCAGCCATGGGTCTGGCCTTAGCAGCAGCCTGTGTAGCCAGGAATGCAGATTTCTGGGTGGGTAAATTGACCAAGCATCTGTCTCAGGAACCCGAAGCAGGTGACGTCCTTGACTCCCTATCAGTGATAGGAAAAGCTGTCGCTTACCTTTTAGATGCTGCAGTTGAGTCTGCAAGAGCCTTGGCTAAAATGGCCGCATTAATCAACTCAGCAAGGAGAGCTGTCTGGATTAAGGCTTGGAAAGGAGATGTTACGTCAAAGGGTAAACTGTGTGGCCTTCCCTTTCAGGGTTCATTGCTGTTTGGCCAGGGCCTGGACGACGTTCTGTCTAGGTCTTCAGAAAAGGGTAAAAAATTCCCAATAAAGCACAAAAAAGAAAAATTTAAATGAATTTTTCGAAGCCCCCCAGGGCAACCACAGCATGCGGCCTTTGATACTGTTGACCACCCGCTCCTTCTCAATAAACTACATTCCCTTGGCCTCCAAGATTCTGCTCTATCCTGGTTTTCTGTCTATTTATCACAGTGCTCCTTCAGTGTCACTTACAACTGTCTCCTCCTCCATTGCCCCTTTCTGTGGGGGGTCCCCCAAGGCTCTGTTCTTGGACCCCCTTCTCTTCTCTATCTACACCTCCTCCCTTGGTCACTTGATAACCGCCCACAGCTTCCAATATCACTTATACGCTGATGACACCCAAATCTATCTGTTTACTCCTCACCTCACTCCTTCAGTCTCCTCTCGCATTACTAACTTACTAACTGACATATCAGCATGGATGTCGCACCACTTCCTTAAACTAAATCTCTCTAAAACTGAGCTATTAATATTCCCCCCTGCCCGTGCCCCCCTCCATGACTTTTCCATCAAAATCAACAATGCAACCATCAGTCCCTCCCCTCACGCCAGGGTACTAGGTGTAATCCTAGACTCTGACTTGTCATTTCAGCCTCAAATCCAATCGTTGTCAAAAGTTTGAGGAATTCACCTCCGTAACATCTCTAAAATTTGCCCCTTTTTAACAAATGAAACCACCATGCTCCTCATTCACTCCCTTGTTATCTCTCGCCTTGACTATTGCAACTCCCTTCTCATTGGCCTGCCTCTCCATAGGCTATCCACTCTTCAGTCTATCATGAATGCTGCTGCCAGATTTATCCACCTTACCAACCGCTCAGTGTCTGCCAACTCTCTCCTCCAATCCCTATACTGGCTCCCAATCGCCCAGCAAATTAAATTCAAAATACTAACCACAACATACAAAGCCATTCACAACTCTGCCCTGAGCTACATCACCAATCTTGTCTCCAAATATCACCCAAATCGTCCTCTCCGCTCTTCTCAAGACCTCCTACTCTCAAGCTCTCTTGTCTCCTCCTCTCATGCTCGTCTCTAGGATTTCTCCAGAGTCTCTCCCATCCTCTGGAACTCGCTACCTCCACCTGTCCGGTTATCCCCTACTCTTGCTACCTTCAGGCGATCCCTGAAAACTCATCTCTTCAGGAAAGCCTATAATGTCTCTAACTAATCTTTTACCACTTCTATAAGCTCATTCCCCACAGTTACAACCTTTTGTACCACCTGCCCCACCCTATTAGATTGTAAGCTCTTCTGAGCAGGGCCCTCTTAATCCTCCTGTATCTTATTGTATTATAACTGTATTGTCTCCCTTTTATATTGTAAAGCGCTGTGTAAACTGTTGGCGCTATATAAATCCTGTATAATAATAATAAAAAGGAGCCCAACAAACGGTGGGGCTATGGCGGGTAACCACCTATACTAGGTCAAGGAAATGACCCGTACTAGATCCTTAACCTGTTAGGGTACTGTTGCTGTAACCATTAGCATATAAACACTATAAAGGGGAGGGGGGAAGGGGGATAAACCCAATAGAGATGAGCTTGTGAAAGGGGTTACCATTAGCAACAGAATAGTCTCAGGATTTTAACCTTAGTAAAATCAGCTTTATTTAAACATTAATAAACAGTAAAAATTACATGGAAATCTAAGGTGCAGTGATCATTGCGGCAACAATAAAACAAATATACAACGGACAAGGACTTGACATACAGGACAAACAATTAACGAAAAAAGTGCAGCTGGCCGAGTCTGGGCGTATTGCCTTGGTCCTCAGCGACCTTTAGGACAGGTAATCCGCCAATTGGTGAGGGTCAAAATTGAATTGGATCCCAAATATTAATTAATGGGGAAGGTCAGCTGTGGGCCAAGGCAATGAAGGGGTGGAGAGAAGAAGGGTAGGTGTGCGTGAGCTGTTCAAGAAGCAGGGTACCTATCGATAGTTTAACGGCTTGAATGGTAATGCTGGGTGACCAGTAACTAGTGTCAAGGCATATGTCCTAATGACAGTGCTATGTAGCAGGGGAAGAATATGCAGTCCAATAGATCGCTCCGTTTTACTGGTATTCATTGATAGCTTAGTACTTAACAATACTGCTGCATTAGCTTAATAATAGGAAGTTGCAGACAAGCTTCAAGCATATTGAGCTAGTATAGTGACCCATGTGTCAATACATTACCGCGTTGGTCGAAAGCTGCATAATATATTCCACTAGACCTGTGGGCGATGGATCCCTTATCGCTCCAATGGTGTGCGGCGGTATGCCGTGGAACAAGATGGCCCATAGGGAACAGCCTGGCTGCAGCAGTAGATGGAAGCTTAGGTCCTGTTGCTTTAGCGGTGTTAGGTTGCCTAGTTGGTCATGCTGATCACGCTGATCGTAGGCTCCCCGTACTTGCTTCTGCACCTTACACTCTCCACCATGCCCGTGGAATCCGCGGACTGGGCAGCGTTGTGACGTAAACGCGTTTCGCTGTGGCTAGTGGCGTAGCTTCATCTCGGATGTTCGATTTTATTAAGGTTAAAATCCTGAGACTATTCTGTTGCTAATGGTAACCCCTTTCACAAGCTCATTTCTATTGGGCTTATCCCCCTTCCCCCCTCCCCTTTATAGTGTCTACAATTCACGTGGATCATCAGGTATTCCTGAGGTTCGCAGTAGCAGTTGGAGGGGAGATTTTTCACTGGCAGTTCAGAGCCATTCCTTTCGGTTTAACAGCCAGCCCAAGGATTTTTACAAAAATCCTAGCAGTGGCAGTAGCCTTTCTACATCTCCAGAGTATATCTCTAATTCCATACCTGGACGATCTACTGATCTCCGGACCATCAGTCACCCAGATCAGATCAGATACCAACAAAGTAATGTTGGTTCTAAAAAACTTGGGTTCAATAATCAACACGGAAAAATCCTCCCTCGAACCAGAACAGGTCAAGATCTTTCTTGGTTACAGGGTGGACACCAGACTGCAGAAGCTCTTCTTGCCAGAGGACAAGGTGACAAAACTAGCTTCATCAGTGGGGGGTTTGATAAAGACCCTGTCATGCTCCAGAAGGGATGTGCTAAGAACCCTAGGTCTGATGTCGGCAAGTATACCAGCCATAGTCTGGGTGCAACTTCACATGGAGGGACCTTCACTTCTTCTTCCTGTCTTCATGGGAAAAAAAGGAGTCCTTGGATCAGGAGATATTACTAACCCCTCAGGTCTTGTCCTCCCTGGAGTGGTGGACAGTACCCAAAAACCTGAAGGGTGGCAGGCCGTGGGCTCAGTGGAGTTCGGTAAAAGTTACCACCAATGCCAATTCCAGGGGGTGGGGGGCCCACCTTAGAAAGGAGAAAGCCCAAGGCCAATGGAACAGCTCGCTAGGTCGGATGTCGTCCAACTACAAGGAGTAGCAGTGGGTAAGCCCTGAAAGCCTTTCAAAAGAGCATCATGAGCAAGGAGGTTCAAGTGAGCTCCGACAAAGCCACTGTCGTAGCCTACTTGAGTCACCAGGGAGGCACCAGGTCCAGACTCCTGCTAGAATTATCCAAGCAGATCCTGGACTGGGCTGAAGGAAAGGTTCTCTCCATTTCAGCTGTTCACATAAAAGGGACAAGCAATACCGTGGCAAACTTCCTCAGCCCTCAGCCGATAAGACAAGGGGAATGGGAACTAAACCCTGAGGTATTTCAAGCCCTGGTGGAAGTTAAAGAGATATTTCTCGATTTCCCAAGAGAGTGAGTCAGAAGGACTAGATGCATTGACTGCCAGCCTGCACTGCCAGGTTTGATACGCCTTCCCACCCCTAGCGCTGATTCTGTGAGTTCTTCAGAAGCTCAGCCAGTCCCCAGGCCAACTCCTCCTGATAGCACCCTGGTGGCCAAGGAGAACTTGGTTCGCAAGCGTAAGTTCGATGGCAGTGGCAGAGCCATGGAAGCCCCCAAACAGGCAGATCTTTTCAGGCAAGGTCCAGTTCTACACCCAAGGCCGGTATTTTTCCAGCTGACGGCCTGGTTAGTGAGCACCAGATCTTAAAAAGTAAGGGCTGCTCAGAGAGAGTAATAAGTACCCTCCTTCTGAGTAGGAAACCAGTGACTAAAAACATTTATTCTAAAGTTTGGAAGACTTTCTGTTCCTGGGGTAAAGAAAGACAGGTGACCTCCACCGCTGTTCCGGTCATCCTGGAGTTTCTCCAGGACGGAGTAGACCAAGGTCTAGCAGTCAGCACCCTTCGGATTCAGATAGCGGCCCTCTCGGTCTATCTTGATGTAAGATTGGCAAAGGAAGACCTCATTAAATGTTTTCTGCTGGCCAGGGAAAGGATTTCCCCCGTCTTCAAAAGTAGTTTCCCACCATGGGACCTGACAAGGGTGTTAGAGGTGTTTATCTAAACACCCATTTGAACCTATAGAAGAGGTTGCCTTTAAGTTTCTAACCTTAAAATTATCATTTTTGTTAGCAATTACTATGGCCAGGAGGGTCAGGGAGTTACAAGGGCTGTCCATGAAGGAACCTTTCCTATTGGTACAGCCAGATAGGGTCCCTTGTATCTACATAAGGTAGCATCCTTATTTCATAGGACACAAGATATAACATTGCCGTCCTTTTGTGATAAACCAAAAAATGAGAAAGAAAAGAAACTTTATTGTCTAGATGTAAGAAGGTGTCTCCTTACCTATCTAGAAAGGACAAAGGACAAAGAGTTTTAGGAGGTCTAATGAAAATTTTTGTATGAACGTTTGTAGGAAAAAATGATGGCCAGCTTTAGTGCCACTAATGACTGTATATCTTTATGAAGTCATTTTATTTACCCCAGTGGCATTTGTTGTATGCTGAGCTAAGTCCTGATTTAATGACCTTTTTGAATTCATATGTTCTATAAATAAAGAATTGCATCACTCCAGGCATTTTTGCTTCTCAGGTTTAATTCATTGCTCTGCCACTTTGTAATGGGTGATTGTCCGGCTTGCTAACAGTACTATAAAAATGAAGAGATGCTCCAGATGGCTGCTTGTGGACTTTATTTATCAAATTCAGGTACAAAAATATAACTTCACAGTAGAAGAAGGAAAGATATTTAACGTGTTTTGCGCTATACTTGTGTAGCACCCTCTAGTGTGAGAGCAGGTAAACAATAGTTTAACTCAGGGCTAAGTCTGAGTCATGAAATCTGGGTCAGGGCTGGATGACTCATGCAGGCAGCTCTCTGGTGTCTCCCCCTGGTTCTGGAAACATAGAGAACATTCTGGAAGCTGGAGGACGGAGGCTAGCAGGGTTTCCTGCATACTTAGGGGAGCCTAGCCAATCCCCAGGTGGTGGGCCTGGCAGGGGACTAAGTGAGCACTTAAATAGTGGAAAATAGGACTATCATGGCCCTTGAGTCAACCCCCCTAGGTTGGGGGGTCTCAGGTGCTGGCCCTAGGAGGATCCTGACAACAGGAGAAGTTTGGAAATAGTCTTCCCTGAGAGGCAGCGAGAGCAAGGAGGACAGTGTGAGTACTACAGCACAGTGCAGGGACTTACAAGGGGAGACACTGCCATGCCTAGCCAGTTTCTCTCGAAGATAGTGGTAGGTCTCAACTCCTTGTCCTCAGGGCCCACTAACAGGCCAGATTTTAGGTATTACCTTGGGGAGATGCAGACTAGAATACTGCAAGCACTAAACAGCAAATTATATCACCTGTGATGTATTTTTAGTTATCTTGCAAACCTGGCCTGTTAATGGGTCCTGAGGACAGGAGTTGAGAACCACTGGCTTGAATCTTCAGTAACCTTGCCCTGGGAGATCTCCGGAAGAGTCAGTCGGGTAGACAGGTGGAGAGTCAGTCGGGTAGACAGGTGGAGAGTCAGTCGGGTAGACAGGTGGAGAGTCAGTCGGGTAGACTGGTGGAGTCAGTCGGGTAGACCAGTGGAGAGTCAGCCAGGTGGGCTAGCATTTCTTGCAGAGCTGAGAACAGTGTCTACAAGGCAGTTGGAGGTACTCCAGGATGCAGTTTACAACACAGTGGGGTTGATTTACTAAAGGCAAATTCACTCTGCACTACAAGTACACTTGAAAGTGAACTTGTAAGTGCAGTCACTGTAGATCTGAGGGCAAGCTCTGCTGATTTTATCATCCAATCATGTGCAAGCTGTTTTTTACTTTCCTTGCATGTCCCTCTCAAATCTACAATGACTGCACTTCCAAGTGCAGTCCACTTGTAGTGCAAAGTGGATTTGCCTTTAGTAAATAACCCCCATTGTGTTACGTTCTAAAGGGACTGAAAAGTTCCTAGACAGTAAGGGGCTGTTGATTTTCTAACAGAGACTGTTAGCTGCCAAAAGAGGGATCAGAGTTCTGCAGACTAAAGAAAAGGAATCAATTAGTGCTGTACAGAGTGAAGAAGGATCAACCAATTGAAGTTGTCCCTGGTTTTTGTTGCTGTCAAGTTGGGCATATCATAACTCCTTTTCCCCATCCAATTATTACCCCTTAATAAAACATTAAAACAAAGCTCAAAGACTGTTCCTTGCCCTTGGAGAAAGTGTGGAAGTTCAGCTTAATATACACAGGACGTTTTTACAACCTCTCCTGAATTATTTCAATTTACAGATAGTAACCCACGTTTAAAACATCTGTTTTGCCGCATTTACATGCCGCGTTTAGAAGCTTTTAAAAAAGATATTTTTTTTTTCTTCAAAATAGCCAAAAATGAAAAACGCCTGTAAACTAAACGCAGATAAACGCAAGTTACCTCGTTTAGACGCGTTTAGCGCTTGAAATGCCTCTAAACTCAGCATCTGAACTAATTTTTTTGCTTTCCAAAAAAGGCCTCCAAACTCAACTGCCTAAAAACGACATTAAATGAACCTGTGTACATGTACTGATAAGATAACATTGGATGAGTTCAGGGGCAGCTGACAAAAGCAGCCAACTGCCTCTGAACGGCCTCACTTGTTTCCTAGCTGTACAGTAGTGGGGAACCCTGTCATCTGCAAACCTGCAACCCCTACAGGGGTAGTGCTACACTAACGCTTATGCATAACCATTGATTGCTAGTATAGTGTGAAATGCATCAAATATCTTTCCTTCCCCTATTGTGATTTTATATTTTTGTGCCTGAATTAGATAAAGTCCACAAGGTGTTTAGCCAACCGGAGCATTATTTTCTACAGTCAATAAAGGTATTTTACCTGTCCTCACTGGATGCTTCTGCATCCCCCGTATCGGATTTCTAGGTTTTAAGACCAAATACTCTTATACAGCATGCAAAACCTGAATTGGTAGTTTGCCAACAAGTTGTGCTGAGTGTGCTTTCTCTGTCTAACAAGAAGCAACATAATTAATCAGCTTATTTGCTCTTATTAAATCTCCGAGCCTTGTATGTCCTCCACAGTAACTATAACGTAACAGTTCATTGTATAACACAAGACACTTCCTCATTGCTAGTCTGCTCCCTCCCTGACAGGTTTCCTCAGCAGCCTTTGTAGCAATGAGTGAGGCGTTTATCTGGGTGTTATCTAAGCTTTGGCTTGTAAACAAGTAGGCTGTGTCTCCAGATCAGTTGGGAGTGGATAGATTCTATAGCTCATCAGTCTCAGATCCCATCCCCCTTTTTTTTCGAAAGCTATAAGCCCACAATGCTTTCGTTTAAGGCAGAGTGTGAGATTTTTCAGCACTGCAGACTTGCAGCGAAAAACATGGAACTGAGAAGAAAGTCTTCTTCGCTTCCTTCTGTTATGTAAAGAAATATTTGTAGAAGGATCCTGCAGAGAGCCTGAAAGTAGGTGAGAGGCAAGAGATTACTGTATTGCCACAGGTTTTACACTTCTACAGTATGTAACAGTTTCTGGATCTGTTATTGCTGCTACTTCGCAAACATTTATTCTGTTGATGTGTTTCTTTTTTCTACTTCTATTTCAGTTGATGAAGGCATGCTCGGTTGCTGTTCTTGGTGATCTATGGCATCTACTGGTCCCACCTGTCTACTCGCTCATCCTGTGATTGTGTAACGTATTTCATCTTGTGCAGAGTGGCAACCTAGTGCCTTATGGCTCTTTGTTGGATAACGGGACTTGTGACGGGCCTGGCAGCTCTCCATTTCCTGCAGAAGAAGTTTTTCCCATACTTTTGGGTTGATCTGAGATACCTGTTGAAAGTAGCCCGCTATGGACTTCTGCTTGAGGCGTATAAAAAGACAGGTCATGTGGTGACTGTTGTAGATCGTTTCATTCAGCAAGCTCAGCGGGTCCCTGATAAGGCTTTTATAATATTCCACGGAGATGTCCACACTTATCGAGATGTGGACAGAAGGAGCAATCGGGTGTCCCACTGTTTTCTGAAGCATACATCATTGAAAAAGGGGGATACAGTGGCTATGCTTATGAACAATGAACCAGATTTTCTGAACGTGTGGTTTGGGTTGGCTAAACTTGGCTGTCTAGTGGCATTTCTTAATTACAACATCCGATCCCGATCCTTACTGCATTGCTTCCATAGCTGTGGAGCCAAGATTCTTATTGTGGGAGCAGGTAATAGGAAATCATAAAGTATTTTCAGTTGTCTTGGTCATATAATTTACATATTTGTAAAGCACTAAGTACTTACTGGTTAATATTCAGATGTAGCATTACTGCATTCGTAATCCTTGCTGGTGTTCATTCCAGTTACAACTTTTTTGTGACCTTGGACAATGTTTACAAACTGAGTAAGGATACATACACATGAATATATGGCAACCAGTACACAGGACCTTGCTGTCAGAAGTTGACAGATCCTGTGTAAAAAGTGCTGTAGGCATATGGTTGTTAGGATACAGGTGGCTGTTGCTGCCTAGCATCCTCAGTTGCTAGTACACAGGCAGCCAACTAGTGTCTTCTGTTGCTAGGACTGAAGCAGCTGTTGCCTTCCACCAACCTCCATTGGACGCAATCAGCTACATTTAAACTGTATGCATAAAAAAATATAGCATGAACGGTACAGCGTAAAATATGGTCTATATGCAGAGGTCCTCAGATGCAGATTTTTTTTTTTTTTTTTTTTAATAGATCTGAACACAGTGCAGGTTTACAGATCTTTACGCAGCTGGGTGAATGGGTCCACAGAAAGCCATACACCTGTGTTCAGATCCGTAAAAATAGACAAGACGTTTATTATTCTGAAGACCTCTGGAAAAACTCTTAATTAGGAAAATGTGACATCTCCTGTCTAAACAGAGATTCATGCATTTCAAGACAAAACAGTGGATACAAAAATGCAGAAATATTTTTGTGCATGAGTATGGTAGCTTAGCACCCATATACGTAGTAGTCCACTTCAAAGGGGGTATCGCTTCAAACCTTGTTACCCTGTAGGACTGGGGGTGTCCTTACTGTTGCTATGAAAATGGAAAGAAAGAGGGCGCACCAGCCTAGTGCATTATCCCACATGTATTTATTGCATAATAAAATGATAAAAAAACTACTCACAAGCATGAGGACATAGGTGCGCTCATACAAGACACTTGTTCATAGCTATACAGTCCTAGAATCAACAGTCTCCAGATCGTGTGGGGGACCATGCAAGGGCCCCTGCTAAGTGACGCATTTCGAAGGATTCTCCAGAGCTTCTGAGGAAAGAGAATCCTTTGAACGCGTTAGCCAGCTGGGACCCATGTTTGGTCCCCCCACGATCTGGAGACTGTTGATTCTAGGACTGTATAGCTACGGACAAATGTCTTGTATGAGCAAGCCTATGTCCCCATGCCTGTGAGTAGTTTTTTTTTATCATTTCATTATGCAATAAATACATGTGGGATAATGCACTAGGCTGGTGCGCCCTCTTTCTTTCCATTTTTTAATTCATTATGCCCTGTTTATTTTATGGTACTAACCGCAAAATTGTCTTTCAGTTATTTAGGGTTTGATTTACTAAAACCGGAGGGTGCAAAATCTGGTGCAGCTCTGCATAGAAACCAATCAGCTTCCAGGTTTTTCATCAAGTCCTAGCTGAACAAGCTGAAGTTAGAAACTGGCTACCACACAGCTGCACCAGATTCAGCACTCTCACAGTCCTTTTGTCAAATGGCAATGAAATGTATCTCTGATTTGATACGCAATAGCAGAACAGAATCTTCAAAAAACAAAAGTTTACCCAAAGATAATATTTATGTTTGCATGTATTTACCACATTCAGATCCGCCTGTCAGTTTTTCAGGTGGGTCTGAACGGTCGCTCCATACAGCTCTATGGAGCGTCAGATGTCAGCGGTGACATGTCCGCTGACATCCGATCCGCCCCGCAAAATCCAGATGGATGGATTTCCTATTTTCCATCTGTCGATCGGATCGGATGAAAACAGACAGGCGGTCCGTAATCATCCGATTTCCTCCCCCCCATAGGGGAGAGCAGACTCTCTGACAGGTCCGTCACTGCACAGTGTGCAGAGACAGACTTGTGAACCGCTGGCTCAGCGGGGATCAATCGAGCGATCCCCGCTGAGCAAGTGGAGTAGTAAAAATGGACAGCCCCGTGTGAAAGGGGCCTAAAGCACTTGTGGCCCTATGCTTAGAGCATCTGGAGAGAAAGGGCAGCCCCACATTTTATTTTCTGAAATCCTATTAATTTGTGAGGGTTTTGTATGAATTCTAGATATTAGTAACAATACGGAGACTCTTTTCGGGGATAGGGGATTTTTTTTTTTTTTTTTTGGGGGGATCCACTGAGGTTTGGCTACAATTTTATTTGTAGTAAATGTATGAAAAGGCACACAAAGTAGGTGTAATCTAATTATATGTAATTATGTTAGTGTTTTGCTGTTATCATAATTTCCATCTGAGCAGTACAATGTAAAGCAAAATTGCTTTTTTTTGCCTGTTTCACTTTACATTTCACAGGCTGCAGTGAAAAGGTTAATATTTAGAATTTCTGAGCTGCTAGTGAGGCCTCAGTTAGGGGACGCCTTTTTCCTGTGTTTGCTGCCATGTGCTTCTTCTATTATGTACTTCATGCATTTCACAAAAGAACAAGAAACAAACCACGCATGTGTAAAGCAAGCACAGATCTTTTGGCTCTATCATACAGCAATCTAGCAACCAAAATATGCAGAGGATAACAGTGTATGAAGAGGCATATCTAAGATATCCCATTACAGTCCCCTCCTGTGCATTTTTTCAGAAGATAACATTACTTGTCCTAACTTAAATGACAGTTCATAGAACATAGTGTGCATAAAGTTGCTTACTGGGCAATGCAAAACCTATTTAACTTTGAGATGTCTGTAATTCTGGTATGATGATCTATGCAGTAAAATAGTTAAAGAGCAGTTAGGACCCAAGTGTTATGCCCACTCGTTGAAGGAATACAGATATTCCTCGTTTAACGACTTACCTGTTTAACGACTGCTCGGACTTACGACCAGCTCTCCCCACCTGAACAACATGCTGTACATCATTGTATTGTACAGTACAGTACAGAATTTTCATCTGTGTTCTGTACTTATGCAAATTAAAACAACGTTATTGAGCTGGAGTTTTGTGTTTTAGACCTTTTTTTCATACAGTAGTTAAGAATGCTTAAAATATTGATTTCTCATCTCACCTTCCAGGACAGCAACACGTGAGAGATGATAGGCTCCTTCCTACAGGAAACACAAGCAGTTCAAAGCTGTTTAAAAGGCCCCACCTTACCCCTTGTTCTCAGTATTGATTGTGTTTCTCCCACAGCAAAACTTTTTTTTTTTTTCTCTGGCCAGAAGACCAAGAGAGTTGGATGGTTCCCCTGTGAGCCAGGTTTAGGAATGCCGGCAAGGGCTGGACAGACCTGCCACCTCAGAGCTTCTAACAGGTCGCCACCACGGCATTGTGCAGGCGGCCTGGGTGTAGCCGAATCCCCCGCTGTTGTACACCGCTCAGCAGCTTGGGTCTCCTCCCGTCTTTCTATGCAACGGGCGCCATTTCTCTGGAGTCCGGGTGGAGTAAAGACACCACGGGGAGGACATTGTGCACTCCAAGCTTCAGACTTGCGTGGCTGTGGAGGCTGAAGCTTTCTTGTTTGTACCAGGACTCGCCGAGCTGCAAGGAGCTGAAAGTCTGCCACGACCCACCTCATGGAAAAGGAGGATGGAAAGGCAGCACAGGTGGCTGCAGGCAAAGGCAAGTCGGGCCCAGGTAAGTGCCTTTTACTTATTATGGGGGGTGACACCAGACTAGCCCTTAGTTGCCACTGGTATACCCCCATGCACTCACCTCTGAGGATAGGGGCCTGCAGCCATGTTAAAGGGGACAGGAAGAGTGACTGTTGATTGTTTCCTCTTCTCTTGCAGATTCCCCAAGTGGAGCTCTCTGATAAACCACCTTCTACATCTGCTAACACTAGTGCCTCAAAGTGCAGTACATGTGGGGAAAGATTGTCTAGATCTCACACCAAGCCTTTTTTTTTATCGGTGTATTAACAAACTGGCTGGGAAAGAGGCCTCAGGATTAATGAAAGATTTCCTTAAAAAAGTGCAGGAGGAAATGATGGCCACTATTCAGTCTATCCGCACCTCTGTAGCCACCCCCCAGGTAGTAATCTCAGAGGAACTCACCCCTAAAGAGGGCCCCTCCTCCTCAGGAGAGTTTGCTGACCAAACCAGATCCAAGTAGCTTTCTGCCTCTATCTCAGGGACTCCCCCCAGACACAGGCCAGGGAGGAAGAAGAGAAAGCCAGGCAAAATCTGAACCCAGTTCAGAAGAGGAGGCTGACCCAGGTCTGGATAGTGATGTGGAAGACAGGCTAAACAGACATCTCTTTGGCTTAGAAGACTTGGAGGGACTCCTTCAGGCGATCTATGCCACTGAAGAGATCCCTGAACCAGCTAAAGAACCCTCTGCACAAAATAAGATGTGCAGGGGGTTGGTGAAAAAACAGTCAAGGGTATTTCCCCTGCACCAATCCTTGAAGGATTTAGTCCTCCAAGAATTGGAGTTTCCTGAAAGGAGTCTGGTCAAGACTAAAACTTGAAAAAGAAGGTTTCCCTTCAAAGAGGAGGTCCCTAAGTTGGACGCCACTCTTTCTCAGGTATCCAAAAAGTCTGACCTCTCCTTTGAGGATGCAGGGAACATCCGGGATGCTGTGGATCACAGATCAGAGTCCCTACTGAAAAAATCATCAGAGGCCAATTCTTACACTATGGCCCCAGCCTTAGCAGCAACCTGCGTTGCCAGGAATGCAGACTTCTGGATAGAGAGACTTAATAAACACCTCTCACAGGGTAATAAGTCTCAGGAAGTTCTGGATTCTCTTTCAGTAGTAGGGAAGGCTGTAGCTTTCTTGGCAGATGTGGCTGTGGAGTCAGTGAAAGCCTCAGTCAAAACAGGTGCCCTGATTAACTCCAGGAGGGCCATATAGGTTAAAGCCTGGGAAGGCGATATTACCTCAAATACCAAACTATGGTCTCTCCTTTCAAGGGTCTTTGCTGTTTGGACCAGGCTTGGATAGGGTTTTGACCAGGTCCTCAGAAAAAGGGAAGAAAATTCCTGTCAAACCCAGATGGGAAAGTTACAAGAAATTTTTTCGAGGCCCCTTGGGACAAAGTCAGCAAAAATTCAAGAAAGAACCCAGCAGAAGGTGGGGGTTTGGTAAAGGTAGGCAAAAAGGTAATTTGCTATTTCCCTCTACAGGCCAAAGTACCAAAGAGTCCAAGTGACGCCAAGGTAGGGGGCAGGCTGTCTCATTTCATCTCCCACTGGGAGACAATTTCAGACAGTCCATACATTATCAGTTTGATCAGAGAAGGCTACGCCTAGAGCTCTCATCAAAGCCCCCGCCTATGATTACGCTAACATATCCTCCCAAGGATGCATTAAAAAAGAAGGCCCTATCAGAAGGCATTCAGGAATTGGTGGAACAGGTGGTACTTCCAGTACCAAAAAAACAGCGATGATAAGGCTTCTACTCCCACATTTTTGTGGTACCCAAGCCTTCAGGAAAGTATCACCCTATTATAAGTCTCAGGAACTTAAACAAATTTCTAGAATGCAAAAGGTTTTCCATGGAAAACATTGGTTAAAGGATGTTTTCATGACTACCTTGGATCTCAGGGATGCATATTTACATGTTCCGATATTTACCGAACACTAGGCATTACTGAGATTTGCGGTGGTAACCCAGGAAGAGGTTTTCCACTGGCAATTCAGGGCACTCCGTTTTGGACTAGCGGCCAGTCCAAGGATCTTCACGAAGATCCTAGCAGAGGCAGTGGCCTATCTCCATCTCCAAGGGATAGCGTTAATACCTTACCTGGACGACCTGCTCTTTTTTGGTCTGTCAGCCACGCAGGTGGAAACAGACACCCAAAGGGTGATCTCTGTCCTGCAAAAGCTAGGCTGGCTGGTGAACAGGGAGAAATCATCTCTAGAAAATAGTCACAGCCGTCAAAAGGCTGATAGGAGCCCCCGTGTGTTCTAGGAGAGAGATCCTCTGGGTCCTAGGACTCATGTCAGACAGAATTCCAGCAGTGGTTTGGGCACAACTGCACTCGGGACCTTCAATTTTTCCATATTTCCTCTTGGGACAAAAGGAATGAATCCCAAATGGAAGTCTAATCATCACTTCTCAGATAAAATCCTGCCTGAAGTGGTGGTCGTTCCCAAGCAATCTGGAAAAAAGCAGACCTTGGGCTTAGTGGGATCCACTAAAGGTCACCATAGATGCCAGCGCCCAGGGATGGGTAGCCCACTTAGGAAAAGCAAAGGCTCAGGGAACCTAGGACAATGGAATAGCCAGGTCCTCTTCCAATCTCAGGGAGAACAGAGCAGTGGGCCAAGCCTTCAAAAGCAGGGTCGCAGGCAAAGAAGTCCAGGTTTTCTCAGAAAATGCTATGGTTGTAGCCTATCTGAACCTTCGGGGGGGACCAGATCCAAAGCTCTTCTAAGTTTAACAATGGATTCTGGCTTGGGCCGAGCGCAGGGTGGTCTCTTTGTCAGCAGTTCGGCTGCACAGAGATAGACCTATTTGACCTATTTTTCAAAAGAACAGAAAGGAAAATAAGTTTTTCTCTCTCTGTCTGGAAAGAGGGTCAGAGGGTCTGGATGCCCTAACACAGAGCTGGAACCTCCAGTTGGCTTACGCCTTCCCCCTCCTCTGGCACTGATTCCTCGAGTCATTCAGAAACTCAGCCAGTCCTCAGGCCTATTCCTTCTAGTGGCCCCATGGTGGCTGAGGAGGACTTGGTTTGCGACCTTGAAGGCCGCAAATCAGGGATATGAGGGATAAGGGTTGCTCAGAAAGTGATAGACACTCTCCTCTTGAACAGGAAGCCGGTAACATGGAAGATATACTCTAAAATCAGAAATATCTTTTGTACTTGGTGTAAACAAAAACAGATTGTTTCCCACCTATGTTCCTGTAATCCTAAAATTTCTTCACGATGGAGTAGAGAAGGGTGTGGCTGTCAACACTCTGTCAACACTGTTTAAATACAAGTGGCAGCTCTTTCTGTTTTTCTTGATGCTAGAATTACGAAGGAACCTTTTTAATTAAAAGATTTTTGGTGGCCAGAGATAGGGCTACCCTTGGCACGAAAGATAGGTCGCGAGGCAGGAACCTAACGAGGGCACTAGAGGCTTTATCAAGACACCCATTTGAACCCTTAGAAGTATTATTTAAGTTTTTGACCTTTAAAGCGGAATTCCACCCATTTAAAAGTCAGCAGCTACAAAAAGCATAGCTGTTGATTCTTAATAAAAGAACACTCGCCTGTTTCACGGTCCAGCGATGCGGCCGCCCCGAAGCCTAGCTTCTCTTTCCCTCCTCTGTGTCACCAGCATCGCAAGTGTGTTGGCGCCCAGCTGTGATTTCACAGCTGGGCGCGCACTGCGCAGGCCGCACTGCATGTTATGAATGGCCGGGCAATCTTCTGGGACCTGTGACGTGTCCCAGAAGTTTGCAGGAAGGGAGGGGGGAGAGGTGAACTTCCTTCCTAGGTACCCGATTACCCCCCCCCCAAAAAAAAAAAACAAAAACAAATATGGCATGTCAGGTGGTCACAAGTACTTAAAGTGGAAGTTCCATTTTTGGGTGCAACTCCGCTTTAAAATGAGCCTTCCTCCAAGCTATTACTACAGCTAGAAGGGTAGGGGACTTACAGGGTCTATCCATTAAGGAACCTTTTTTGTCGAGCTTACCAGATAGGATCACCCTCATGCCAGATCCTTTGTATCTGCCTAAGGTGTCATCAGTGTTCCATAAGACACAGTTAATAACTCTACCATCCTTTTGTGAGAACCCAAAAAATGAGGCGGAAAAGAAATGTCATTGTTTAGATGTCAGGAGATGCCTCCTCACTTCTCTACAGAGGGTAAAATAATTTAGGAGATCTAATAACCTTTTTAATCCTCTTCTCTGGATCAAGGAAGGGGCTTCAAGCTTCAAAACCTTCAGTTTCTAGGTCGATAAGGCAAGCCATTATGGTAGCATACGAAAGCTCAGGTATACCTGCACCAGCATAAAGTTTTAAAAATTCAGGCACAAGAGTGCATGCCAGCAACAACAGCTAGTTCCGGTGGAAATACAGCACTGGGAGTTAGTCTTTGGGATGAGGTGGAATAGAGGGCTGTGTGTGAAAAGTACTTCAGGCTGCTGTCCGCAGAGTATAACCAGCTCTGTTGAGTACAAGAAAGGAAAGGAAACGGCACAAAGTGCAGTATCACAGAGGGATTTTAATAGAAAACAATAAATGTATTATATTCTATTAAAATCCCTTTGTGATACTGCACTTAGTGGTGCGTCCCTTCCTTCTCCCTTCTTATACCTGCACCAGCAAAGTTGAAGGCACACTCAACTAGAGCCCTGGCAACCTCCTGGGCTGAAAAAGCAGGAGCCTCCTGGGAGCAAATTCATAGAGCAGCCACCTGGTCCAGCCAAGACACCTTCCTGAAGCACTAACGAGTGGAGGTCCTTTCGCAGCAAGACCTAGCCTTCGGTCAAAAAGTGCTACAGGCAGTGGTCCCACCCTAAGATAGGCCTGCGGATTACTTGATTATCCTCTCATGTGTTGCCGTCCTGGAAGGTGAGATAAGAAAACCGACGGTTAGACTTACCGGTAACTGTGTTTCTACAAACCTTCCAGAACGGCAGGCCTACTTCCCACCCTGTTAAGGGTGGACGAAGATGTATACAATAGGTGGTGAGTGCCTAAATGTTTGAAAGAACCCTTATGAATTGGTTGGGAGAATTACTTTGCAACTACTGAGGACAAGGGGTAAGGGTGGGGCCTTTTAAACAGCTGTGAACTGATTGTGTTTCCTGTAGGGAGGAGCCTATCATGTCTCATGAGTTGCCGTCCTGGTAGGTTCGTAGAAACACTGTTACCAGTAAGTCTGACAGTTTTCTTGTGACTCCTCGTTTTAACAACCAATCAGTTTAACAACCTGGTCTTTGGAAAGGAACCTGGTCATTAAGTGAGGAGTACCTGTACTTATTTTTACATTTTAGCAATGTGATAAAACTATGGCCTCATACACACTGACATAATAAAAAAAAAAAAAATGCGTGTTTATATCCTCCCTTTTTATTTTTTTTTTTACGTATCTGAATGCAGCTTATAAATCCCAGTGTGTCCATGTGAATGGGGCCTTTTGCTCTGTTTGCTAGAGGAGCTTCCAGAATCGTAACCTTGAAACTCCCTAGTCCCGCATTTAGAGACTATTATGTTTTTTTTTTGCTGTGTGCATGTAAACATTTTATAATGCGTATAGCATACAATGAAAATGGAGATGATTGCTTCCTAGCAAGGAAGGATGCTGGTAAGTAGGCGGTCCTATTGGTCTCAGCCACTGCCAATATTTAGATCGAAGTGTCCAATCAGTGGGCAGTCCAAAATGAATGAGCCATTCATGTGGTGGGGCTGGTCACTCTGAACATGCATGAATAACTCATTCATTCAGAGATGGTATGTAAACCTAGGGGGTTGCATCCAGCATGGGGTGTTGTGCTTTCCCCTCAGGTCCAGTTTAATGACCGTTGGGAGGAGCTTTTTCGTGTGTGTGTGTGTGTGTGTGTGTGTGTGTGTGTGTGTGTATGTGTATATATATATATATATATATATATATATATATATATATATATATAAAAAATAGTTTGATTGGCTGGTGGGAGGAGCCTGGGGGCAGAGCCAGCATGGGTGGGTACTCCACCAAGTCTATAAATTCAAAACCAAAAGGTATATACTGCGCTATCCCATAAAATGTTCAATAAACAGAAAACATGTGTCTGTGAAGACCAAGAAATATTATTGCTACTGCAACCCTAAATGTGAGACAACCTCCACTTCAAAATACTATACAAGGAAAGGCTGCGCTGCTGTAAATGAGTGAGTGTGGTCATGAACCATTTATAGGACCATAACATGTACACCTATATTTGATAAGAAGCAATTAATGATATTTGGAAAAGGGATGATGATACCTGGAACAAACATTAAACTTAATTACCACAAATATGGGACATATAAGATTACTCTTTATATATATGTGCAATCAAACATCCAGTATGTTAAACAAAGTCCATACATAAACGTTCCTTTGCTGGAAATGTCTTTCACCAGTAGAGAATGAAAAAAATATTAATAATAATGGTAATGAATAAAACACCACTCTTCTGCTGATGTGAAGCATGCACTGTTGTCACCCTGAAGAGTGTGATGATAGGGAAATTCCTCCACCAAACCAAACGATCTGCCCCTTACCAGATCTTTTGATCTCTTGTTTAAGGAGATCGTATGTGCAGGTGGCTGTGTCCCCCAGCCACTGGGTCTCTGTCAGAAATATGGCTCCAAGGGTCACCTCTCAAGGGGTCCTCTGGATGATATACTGGCACTCTTCTACAGGTAGCTTTAGCTGAGATCCACCAGCAACCTTCCAGGCACTGAATAGTTGGGCGGTTGCTGGTGGGTCTGACGTCCCGATAATCCGGCATTTACCCGTCCACCTGCACTGGATAGCTGAAAGGTTGCTGGTGGATCTCAGCTAAAGCTACCTGTAGAAGAGTGCCAGTATATCATCCAGAGGACCCCTTGAGAGGTGACCCTTGGAGCCATATTTCTGACAGAGACCCAGTGGCTGGGGGACACAGCCAACTGCACATACGATCTCCTTAAACAAGAGATCAAAAGATCTGGTAAGGGGCAGATCGTTTGGTTTGGTGGAGGAATTTCCCTATCATCACACTCTTCAGGGTGACAACAGTGCATGCTTCACATCAGCAGAAGAGTGGTGTTTTATTCATTACCATTATTATTAATATTTTTTTCATTCTCTACTGGTGAAAGACATTTCCAGCAAAGGAACGTTTATGTATGGACTTTGTTTAACATACTGGATGTTTGATTGCACATATATATAAAGAGTAATCGTATATGTCCCATATTTGTGGTAATTAAGTTTAATGTTTGTTCCAGGTATCATCATCCCTTTTCCAAATATCATTAATTGTTTCTTATCAAATATAGGTGTACATGTTATGGTCATATAAATGGTTCATGACCACACTCACTCATTTACAGCAGCGCAGCCTTTCCTTGTATACTCCACCAAGTCTGCACTGACAGCTGATGAGAAGAACTGTTTTGATCTGTGTGTAATTTGATTGGTCCCAGAAAATTAAACACAGGTAGAAACTGCTCTTCCCACCAGACATCAGAACCACAAGATGGGCAGAGCACTAGCCCTGCCCACATCATTGCTAGCATGCAGGCGACTTGAGCTTTTCTAGGAGGCATTGGAAACATTTTGTAGGTGTTTTTGTTTGGTGGTTTTGTGTTTGTGTGTGTGTGTGTTTTTTGTTTTCCCACTTGTCAAGATTGTAGTTATACATATAGTTAAAGCAGATCTTCAACCTAATTACCTTGCTTCCCCTGCCTTCTTCCCTCACCCTCACTCATATTGGGCTATTTTTTTTTTTTAATTCTTTTTTAACTTTATTGTGTCCATTCTGGGTAAGAATGATGCTTGTTCCTCATTTCTGCATGTGCAGAGATGTGCCACATGGCTTCAGGTCCCGACAGATCCCTGTGTCATATATGCGCAAGCGTGGGTTTTCCACGCATGAACAACAACGGCACCAGAACTAAATGTACAGTACATGTCCAATAAAACACTCACTCATGCAAAGATGTGCCACAGGTCTCTGCCAGGACCCAAAAGCCAGATAGAGCCTTTTGACACAACTCTGCACAAACCAGATTAAAAAAAGCTCAAGGGGACTGTTTGTCACAGTTTTACCTGCACTAGCATTGTAGTGCAGTGTGTATCTGGTGACAGAACTGGTGAATACTGGCGAACTAAAGTCCATTCGAAAGTCCGTTGGTTTGAACGTGATGACGTACGAAGGGACTAGAATTAAGGAAGTTCAATAGCTGCCCTTGGATAAGTAGAATGGATCCGCGCTATGGATAGGGGTACTTTCCAGATATGTTAGGAGCTGCTGCCTCTACATGTATAATTCCACCTAGGTGGAAAATACTACAATATGAGAAAAAGAAGAGTGTAGGTGTGGCGCTGCTCTGATGTGATGCGATTTTTATAGTTGCCTGGTGTAATGACCTAATTAAAATCTATTGACTAAATGTGTTGTCTTACAAAATTTTAAGGTTGTGAACCTAAAACACAATATGGTGCTTAGAAAGTAACTTCTTTACAAAAAACATATCATATGAACAGAATAAAAGATATGTTTGAAAAATATTAACGTGCACAGTGGTATGTGATATAGCCTTAAAAGTCCAATTTATACTTGCTTTCCAATTGTGCTACACCCTCTGGTGTCTGTGTTGTTGGATTAGAAAAAGTGGCGTAGGTTGCCCCTCTGGATATTGATTCCAGGTGGGAATGGTTAGATGCCCAAATGAAAGTTACAAATTGATGTTGCATATGCCAAAACTAAAAGTGGAAAATTGTTTGCTGGTTACAAATATGTGAATGCTTATAATTAAAGTGCCTTGTGCTAAATGTGGGTTATAAATAAAAAGATTGCGGTCCTATATCACATACCATTTCATTTTTGGCTATCTAAGTGCAAATCGTGCTAGTTGTACTAAAATCATAAAGTGACTAGTGCTTAAACAGTTAAAAGTGATTTGTGCTTCATAAGCCCAGTACTTGCTGGAAAAATATATACGTAGTTGTGATGAAGAGTCTTTTTAAATAGCTCAAAATGTCTTTTGGAAAAGTGGTTTTCAAAATGGTTTGGAAAGGCCTCATTGGGAGGTAGTGTTGTAGTAAACAAATCCTTGTTCAAGTGCTGGTCTTGTGATGGTGCTTCTTAACCGGGATCTTATTATGCTTGCACTCACCAAATGAGAACACCCCTGCAGGGGTATGAGCAGTCACAGTGTTTGCCACTCTGCGGCAGCCCTGGATGTCTCCGGTCCGTGCTGTGAGTGTTGCTATACCGGCTTAGAATATTTTCACCATAGAAAAGAGGGAATGTCCATAGTGTGAAACCGTTTAAAAGCTTTATTGTAACATATATCAAGAGTGTACTCACATATTGAAAGATACTGATAAGCGTGTAATGTTAAAGTCCGCGGTAATCGGCTTGTGATTGTCAAGACTCTCCTCCACCCAGATTGATTAAAAATGTTGCTGTCTCTGTTGCTCCTTCATCCAGAGTGGAGGCACTCTAATACGGGAGGTGTGTAACTGGCCACATCACCAGGTGAAAACATAGAGCAAAAGGGCCTAAAAATATAAAACTAATGCAGCCACCACATCTAAGAACTGGTAAGCTGCAATATAATAAATGTTTACTTTTGAGTTTAATACAGCTTTAAATTTGAGATGATGGTGTCACTGGCCTCTGAGTTCTCTGTACATTTGTAAGGAGAGTTCTCAAGAAGGGGCATGACACAAAATGAAATAAAATAAAGTCGCTGGACTTTGCTCAGCTTTCTCTAAATACACGTTGGTAGTGGTTCTTGTCAAATTAGATCTAGGCCACTCAGAAAACACAAAGTGGGGGAGTTGTCCCACAGGAGTGGGGCATAACTGACTTGAGAAGTTTATGTGAACAGAAGGAACAAATGAAATGATCAGTCCAAAAGTCCATGCAACTTATATTCTTGATAATGAAGTCACAACCAGTAGAAAAACGGTAGCGTGTTGGCTACCATTTTTCCACTGATTGCGACTTCATTGTCAAGAAAATGGGTTCCATGGAATTTTGAATTGATCATTCATTATTTGGTGCTTTGTTCCTTCTGTTCACAATATGTCTATGTATTCAGTAGTGGATTCTCCAAAGGAATATATAAGAACTAATGATGTGAGTCACAGGGGTAAGGCAGCAGTGAAGGCCACGTTGGGTATTTGGGTTTTTAACTTGACCCTAATCCATTCAGAAAGGATGCATTTAAAATTTCATGCAGTTTTCCCAAATGGCTTTAAAGACAGAACTTCCTCTTAGTTTATGTCTGGTTCTCCTTTGGGACAGTTTCCCCTTACTTCCTGTCCCAGTGTCACTGGAAAAGAAGTTAAGGAGATGGAGACCCAGACACCATAAAAACCTACAGAGGATCCAATTCCTCCCTACAGTACTGGATGTTTTTATTGCAATGTGAAGCCCTACTGAGGAGAACTCCAATATTTTCTATCTTGTTACCCACTGACCGCTGGGACAGGAAGCGAGAGAATTTTTTCCCATAGAGGACATAGACCGCTTGACAGAGGTTTTCTTCTCTACTAAGTTCTTTATTAAAAAGAAAATCCATGTTTTTCTAGAGTTCCATTTGATTGCTAAAAAAGTACCATAATTATATTGATATATTTGTGTTTTTTTCTTCCCAGACTTGCTTGATTCATTGGAAGAGATTCTACCAAGCCTGCAAGAAGACAATATTGCAGTTTGGGTAATGGCTAAGGAATCTAGTCTCCCAGGGGTAAATACTGTCCTAGACAAACTGGATTCAGTAACAGATGAGCCTGTACCTGCTCACCTGCGCTTTGTGGGCAGCACCAATGCTACAACACTTTATATCTTCACATCAGGGACTACAGGTATCACTGCAATGTCATTTCATGTAAAGTGTAATTGCTGTAAAAATCATAATGTACCTTTCAAAAAGCCAAAAACACAAAATGGCACTTTTCTGGCATTGGTTTCCATTAGAACTACCTGTGCCCAATTCAGGCAGGCATTTGTGGCAGTTCGGTAACATTACCAAGAACTTCAGGCAGTCACTACAACAACTTTTAGAACTTGTCATAATGACAATCACATATTCTTAAACAATTACTGCCAATTCGCAGATTAGGAAACTGGAGGTAATTAAGACCACCTCTGAACTGGCTTACAGAGCTATGCTGATACTCAGAGTGGGGCGTGTCTGTACTGGGAAGCTGTCATCAATGTGGCCACTTCCTGCACAGTACTGTATCTCCATCCCCATTCAGCTGTTAGAAAGGGGATTCCCTGGACAAAAGCTGAATGTAAACAGATGGGACGGGGGATACTGTAATTGCCCAAATATGGCAATGCCCAGCTTTACAGTGCCCATGAATGCAGCCTCACTGTGCCCATCGTTGCAGCCTCACTGTGCCCATCAAATGCAGCCTCACTGTGCCCATTATTGCAGCCTCACTGTGCCCATTATTGCAGCCTCACTGTGCCCATCAATACAGACTCACCATGGATGATGGATCACACATACAGCGGGTGTCTCCCGCTGTGTGTCGCAGAGCTGGGTCTGTGTTCGGTGGCGCTGTAGCAAGGTCCCGCCCCCTAGACTGGCTCATGTGATAGGCAGAACACTAATTCAATACTATCACACGAGCCGGTCTGGGGGGGGGGGCGAGACCTTGTTAGAGCACCGCTGCTGCTGAACACTGACCCAGCTCCGTGACACACAGTGGGAGATGCCAGCTGTGTGTGTGATACACAAGAGGAGGAGGAGAGAGAGGGGAGCACTGCAGCCTCAGCTCAGCTCAAAGCAGCCCCAGGGCAGCCCGGTCCTGCCGCTCTGTGTCCTCCAGCTGGCAGTTTCCTGGCTAAAATCAGAAGTGGTGCAGGCTTTTTTTACTGGACATCAGAGCGGGGGGGGTGTGGGGCAGGGAACCCCCCCCTCCGGGCCACTCTGATGGCCAGTAAAAAAGCCTGCCAGAAGCGATCAGCCAGGAAACTGTCAGCCTGGTCCGCCCCCGCTCCTCACTCGCCCTGCACTAAATTCCACTCGCAGAATGCGAGCAGGTGAGTGGAATTTTTGAGGGCTGCTCTAACTGTTCATATAAGAATTAAAATAATTTGAAACATTTAACTGTTAAGGTTATTCATTTGATAGAAACATTTTATTATTAGTGTGTAGCAACTCACATTTAGCAACTCACATGGTTGATGATTAAAAGAGCCACATCTAAGTATGCAGACATCTGGGGTAAAGCTGTTCACATAGGCCATCCTTCGCACCGACGGCTCACACAGCTGTCAGTCTGCAATCGCGAACGGAAAGACTACCCTGTAGTAGAGCGATCTGAAAGTGAGGCTTAAAATGCTTATTGAGCAGAGCATGGAAGGGGTGACGTCAATGGCGGTGCGGAGGATGGCCTATGTGGACAGCTTTACCCCAGATGCCTGCATACTTAGATGTGCCTGTTTTAATCATCAACCATGTGAGTTGCTAAATGTTGTCCCTTCATCAAATGTAACCATATTGCTACACGAAGACCCCTTTCACACTGGGGCGATGGGTGCATCGGCGGTAAAGCGGCGCTTTAACGGCAATTTTGCGGCGCTATTCGGCCGCTAGTGGGGTGCTTTTACCTCCCGCTAGCGGCCCAGAAAGGGTTAAAAACCAGCCACGAAAGGGTTAAAACCACCGCGATGCACTGCTGCAGCAGCATTATGCCGGCGGTATAGCCGCGCTGCCCCATTGATTATACCTCTCCAAAGATGCTGCTAGCAGGACTTTTTTTAGCATCCTGCCAGCGCGCCGGGGCTTTCACACTGGAGAGACAGCAGTGGCTCTTTCAGGGAGCTTTTTAGGCACTATTTTTAGCACTGTAGTGCCTGCAAAGCGCCCCAGTGTGAAAGGGGTCTTGGAGACGCCTCTCTTCTTTTTTATACTGTAGCAAGTGTAGCAATATGGTTACATTTAATGAAGGTACAAGTATAGTTAGAACGATTATGTATTTCCCAAAAATAACGTGGCTGGAACACTGTATCCCATATTGTTTATTATTCTTTAACTACCGTATTTATCGGCGTATAACACGCACTTTTTTCCCCTTAAAATCAGGGGAAAGTCGCAGGTGCGTGTTATACGCTGATACCCTGCGATCCTGAGCTGTCAAAATTTCAAAATCGCCGACCGCGATTTGAAAATGGCGCCGCCGGCGCCGAAATACACAGAGCCGGTCCTCGGCTCTTTCCGGCGGCTCTCGTTTACTTTCGGCTCCACTCGTAGTCCCGAGCGGAGCTATCCGAACCTACTCGGATAGCTCCGCTCGGGACTACGAGTGGAGCCGAAAGTAAGCGAGAGCCGCCGGAAAGAGCCGAGGACCGGCTCTGTGTATTTCGGCGCCGGCGGCGCCATTTTCAAATCGCGGTCGGCGATTTTGAAGCACAGGGAGCAGGGACCGTTGATCGAAGGCTGCACTGGGGCAAGGCTGCACTGGGGAAGGCTGCACTGGGGAAGGCTGCACTGACAAGGCTGCACTGGGGAAGGCTGCACTGACAAGGCTGCACTGGGGAAGGCTGCACTGACAAGGCTGCACTGGGGAAGGCTGCACTGACAAGGCTGCACTGGGGAAGGCTGCACTGACAAGGCTGCACTGGGGAAGGCTGCACTGGGGAAGGCTGCACTGGGGAAGGCTGCACTGACATGGCTGCACTGACATGGCTGCACTGACATGGCTGCACTGGGGCAAGGCTGCACTGAGAAGGCTGCAATGATGGGCATTTAAATGTAAGTTTTTTTCCCTTCAACTTCCCTCCTAAAAGTTTTTTTTTCCTTAAAATTCCCTCCTAAATTGGGGTGCGTGTTATACACCGGTGCGTGTTATACGCCGATAAATACGGTACTTCCATACAGGGCATTTTCACCCCCTTCCTGCCCAAGCCAATTTTCAGCTTTCAGCACTGTCGCACTTTGAATAACAATTGCGCGGTCATACTACACTGTACCCAAATGAAATTTTTATAATTTTTTCCTTCTTTTGGTGGTATTTGATCACCTCTGCGGTTTTTATTTCTTGTGTTATAAACAAAACAAGAGTGACAAGTTTGAAAAAACACAATATTTTTTACTTTTTGCTATAATAAGTATCCAAATTTTTTTTTTTTTTTTTAAACAAATTTTTTCCTCATTTTAGGCCGATACGTATTCTTCTACATATTTTTGGTAAAAAATATCGCAATAAGCGTATATTTATTAGTTTGCGCAAAAGTTATAGCGTCTACAAAATAAGGGGATAGATTTATAGCATTTTTTTATTATTTTTTTTTACTAGTAATGGCGGCGATCTGCGATTTTTTTTGTGACTGCGATATTGCTGCGGACACATCGGACAATTTTGACACATTTTTGGGACCATTCACATTTATGCAGCGATCCGTGCTATAAAAATGCATTGATTACTGTATAAATGTGACTGGCAATGAAGGGGTTAACCAGGAGGGGGCGCTGTAGGGGTTAATGTGTTGCTAGGGAGTGATTCTAACTGTGTGGGGAGGGGATTCACAAGGGGAGGAGACCGATCGGTGTTCCTCTGTACAAGGAACACACCATTGGTCTCCTCCCATCTGACAGGGCGTAGATCTGTGTGTGGACATCGCGGCCGCCGGGCACGCGCACCGGGACCCGACCGATGCGGCGGGCGCGCACGCGCGCGCCCCCTGGGCTGCCTGGAAGGCTGCGCCGTCATATGACGGCGGCCCAGGTTAACAGCTGCACCGTCCTGCCGTCATATGAAAACGTAAAACATTTCAAGTGTACTGGTATCACAGTTCCATACAATAAAGATGTCATAGAGGAACCTATTCCATAACACTAATTTGGGCCAAGTATTACAGAAAATAGATTTATTTTTCCAACTTGACTTTAAGAGACTCCCAAGATTTGGATCAAGTTTAACTTCGAATTATGGCATCAACCGCTTTACCAGAAATAGCTTTTCTTCATAGAAAAGTCTAAATCCTTTAACAAAAAAATCTATTTGATCTTCAGGAGTGTTTAACATTTTCTCTAAAGCCCATTTTTTTTTTCTTTGTAGGTCTCCCAAAAGCAGCTGTTATCAGCCAGCTTCAAGCATTGCGGGGTGCTGCTGGAATGTGGGCATTCGGAGGCAATCCAGATGATATTATATATGTTACACTACCACTCTACCATAGTGCAGCCTCCCTCATTGGAATTGGTGGATGTGTCTACCTTGGTATGTTATCTGTATTCTGCTTTATCTTGAACATTCTATACAGTATCTTTATATAAACATGTATGATGTGTAGAGAAAATTCTGCTAGCCCTAACATTTCAAAAATCACTTTGAACTATGGCTTTAGTAAATGACTTGATTATGATGAAAATGCTCAAACACCCAGAATTGAGATTAAAAGGGGTCCATTTTGACATCATGGATCATTACTATTATTGCCAGTATTATCTAGGTGTTTGGCTTTTTAACAGCCATTGGTCATACTCACAGGGTATGCAGTTATTACCCTCCACAGTTATTCGAGCAGTCATATCTAGTGTATAGTCAAATATAGTTATTGCTCACTGTTGATGCTTAGTTGTAAATAAAAGACCAGAAAGTACTCTGGGGTTGATTTACTAAAGGCAAATAGACTGTGCACTTGCAAGCTCAGATGCTCCAGAGCTTAGGCTGGCCCTACATTATGCAATTTTCCTTCCTTCAACCATGGGTTGAAGGAAACAAGGTTGCTTAAAGTGGAACTTCACCCAAAAGGAGAAGTTCTGCGTTAAGTTCCCCTCCCCCTCTCCTCTGCCACATTTGGCATGTAATTTATTTATTTATTTATTTTTTTGACAGCAATGATGGGGCGCTATTCTTCCCACTGACGGCAATGATGGGGCGCTATTCCTCCCACTGTCGGCAATGATGGGGCGCTATTCCTCCCACTGTCGGCAATGATGGGGCGCTATTCCTCCCACTGTCGGCAATGATGGGGCGCTATTCCTCCCACTGTCGGCAATGATGGGGCGCTATTCCTCCCACTGTCGGCAATACTGGGGCACTATTCCTCCCACTGTCGGCAATGATGGGGCACTATTCCTCCCACTGATGGCAATGCTGGGGCACGATTCCTCCCACTGATGGCAATGATGGGACACTATTCCCCCTACTAAAACCAGGCATTGTTTACTCCAACTGGCCACAGTCTGGCTCCCCCTGAAGTCTGAAGGACCATAAACTTGCCATTTGTTTAAAAAGTTTGGACCCTTGCACTAGACAGATGGGGAATGCATTTTCCATCTGTCTGTTTTTAGGGGAGCAGATCGAATGCAGATGGATGTAGACACACATGTCCATTTACATCCACTGCTCCATAGAGGGCAGTGGATGGTCTGATCGGGTCCCCTTGAAAATCAATCCACATGTGTGAAAGGGGCCTTGGAACATGACATGAGGACAAATTCCATTAGGGACACAGGAACATTTTTTTCCCTGTGAAATTAGGAAGGATTAGAACCTCTGCAACTTTTTACTTTACTGTGTGTACCCCCTTATAGAGATTTCTCTTTACTTCTGTCAAAGTAACGGTTGTTGGCCAGATAAGGGTTGGGCAAAATCTCACCTGTGGGGGCACAATAATTCATATGACCAAGATTCTAATGGAAATTGTGAGTGCAAGCATAAAGCAAAGAGTGAGTGGGATATGAGGGCTGCTAACCTTTAATTCAGCTAATCCAGTAGCTTCAGTTTTCTTCTGAATGTTTAATCTGGAATACATGCAGATATGTAAATCCCATTTTATATGGAGGTTACTTGTTTCAGGTCTGTGACTAATTCACACAAGGACCCCAGCATAGGTTCCTGCGATGAGCTGCATGAGGCAGCCCCATTGAAAGCAATGGAAGGCTGCTGCCTCCTGCAGCCAATCTTGCCGATATGGCATGTAATCGCTCATGCAGCCATAACATTCACATGATTGGCCCTGGATGCAGACAGGCAGCTGCAGGAACCCCACTGGGGTTCTCGCATGTTATTGCTGAGCAGGTGCATTGCCAAGCATGAATGCACTCTTAAACTGGGTATACACAAATAGTTCCTCAAACAAAATTTTTAGTTTTAAAGCAGAGTTCCACCCAAGAGTGGAATGTCCACTTTAAGCACTCCTCGCTCCCTGACATGCCACATTTGGTATGTCCTTTTTTGGGGGGGGGGGGAGTGGGCACCTAGTTTAGAGTGGGACTTCCTGTCTTACTTCCTCCTCACTGCTCTTGGCTGCCTAGGCGGCGACTCCTCTCCCCCTCGGTGCCCCCCCTCTCTGCAATCTTCTGGGACACGTCACAGGTCCCAGAAGATTGCCTGGCTGCTAGCAGAGCGCAGCGTGACTCGCACATGCGCAGTGCGCCCCCGACCGTGAAACCGAAAGCTGTCATGGCCGGGTGCCCACAGTTGCTATGCTCTGGGTGGCCGCATTGCTGGACAGTGGGACAGATGATTGTCTGTTTATTAAAAATGAGCAGCTACACTTTTTGTAGCTGCTGACTTTTAATAAACGAAAAAACACGTGGAACTCCACTTTAAGAACATTCATTCGATTTTCTAATCGTTACCCAAGTGAAACCAATGATCATTTTTGACCCCGATGATGACAAAATATGAAGGAGCAGGATGGAAAATTTTTCTTTAATGTTTTTCTAACCGGGAATGTGGGTTTTGTTCAGGAAATTACATTCATTCAAAAATCAATTGTTAAAAACAAACAGCATTTTGAACATTTTCAGACATTTGTCAAGCCATTGAATGTACTGAGAATTTTTCATACAAATCTTCTTACTAATTTTTGTTCAAAAATCTACTAATGTATATTCAGCTTAAGTAATTACTGAAGCCATTGAAAGCTTGGCAGCTAGTAGTTTCACACAGGGGTCACTAATTGCAACCTTCATATGTCGCTCAGTGTAGGTTTCCATTAAATGATAATGGTTTTAGAACACATGCATTATTATAATTGTATCCAAAGAGAACAAACAACTTTTTAATATTTAATTCACCTGCATTTCTTTCCCTATTCTAGAAGAACTGTCATTACAGGTGCAGGTCAGTGTAGACATTTCTTTGAGCGGTTTGTGACCTTTGTCTAGTGTTTGGAGCACAGTATAGTAGACAAATCATACAGTTTTGTCTCCAAGCACTAAAGACATCAAACAAACAAGTAGCTCCCATCTTTACTGGGTCATTAATCAATGTGGACAGGCAGAGAACTGAATGTAGACAAAGCACTGCTTACATTGACCTGGGCTGGTAATGGCAACTTTCAAAAAGGGAAAGGAAAGCGCAGAGGTGAGGGATTATATTTGTAATGTTGCTTGGTGTTCCTTGTTCTATTAAAAGGGCTAATATGTTTTCAAAGCACATTTGTCCTTTAAGTCATACTGTGACTATGGCATGTAATGTCTGACACTATTTAATCACACCTTCTAAGACACCCGTGTTAGGACCACATTGCTTGCTACAATGTTTGTTTTGTAAGGGTTGCCAAGCTTACCCCAAGACTTTTAGGCTCGGTTCACACAGGGGCAACCCGACTTACAGTGTGACTTTGAAAGGCGATTTGGAGGCGACTTCAGCGTGACTTCAACGCGACTTAAAGTTGCCTCCAGGAGAGGCATCTTTTGGCTGAGGCCAATCACAGAATAATCAGCTCTGTGGGAGGGAGGGGGTTGCCTGGGTAAACGTGGGAAGTACCTGGGTAAATTATTTTCTTTTTCCTGTAAAGTCACTTCAATATAGATGGAGATCTGACTTGGAGGCAACTTCCATTGAAATCTATGGGTACAAGTTGCCTAGACGTCGCCTTGAAGTAGTACAGGAACATTTTCTGAAGTCGGAGCAACTTCAGTAGTGTACATTAAGACGGCTCTCATTCACATCAATTGAATTTCTTATGTCCAGCGACTTGGGGCAACTTGAGGTCTGACAAGTCGGATCCCAAGTCACTGTAGTGTGAACCAGCACTTACAGTCCCATAAATGCTCCTGCTCCAGGATGAACAGGAGAAACTTTTTTTACTTGCATGCACTTGGGCCAATGATTAGTCCACTTCCCAACAAAAATTTGTTTTCATTCAAAGGTAAAGAAAATATTAATGTAAATGTGTACTGAAAACAATTTTATGCCTCAATGCGCCCATTTACTTTAAACATTAGTTTGAATTTTGCACAAAATGTAGTCAATAATAATCAGATCAAACTAAACTCCAGACAAACTGCTCAATACGTGGCTACTTATTTCGGTAATCATTTACCTGCTAATATTTTTTTTTTTTCCTTTTCATTCAATCCTGATGCCTCTGGCAAGCAGCGTGATCCGATCACTGACTTTGCTTTTTTCCACTGCAATTAAACAATGCTGCTTGGTCACTAGCCCACTAACAGTATGCTTACTGTACATGGAAGGAGCATCACTACACAGCTGATGTCTTCACTCTCACGCTTTTTTCATGTTAATAAGCTCCATGTTTTATACTGACAGAGAATGGGTGACTCACAGTGCTGCCCATTCCCAGTTAGCCTTAGTATGTGTATCTATGCATGCAAGTGAAATAGGGACCTTAGTTTGTGAATGTAGAGTATGTAAAACTCTGCATAAATTGACAACCTATTATAAATGGCTGTAAAAAACAGGGAGGTTGATTTACTAAAGGCAAATATACTGTGTACTGCAAATGCACTTGCTGTAGATCTGAGGGGAAGATCTGAAATGGGGGGAAAGCTCTGCTGATTACTGTCATCCAATCATGTGCAAGCAAAAATGCTGTTTTCCAAAACGTCTTTCAGGACAGCACCTGGAGAGATCATGGCTCCTCCTCCCACAGGAAACACCTCATCAATTAAGTCTTTAATAGGAGGCCTCCATGTTGCTTTCATCAGTTTTTTGTGTTTCCTCCAGCTGGAGGAACACCTCTGGTGGGAGCCATGATCTCTCAGGGTTTTCCTGGGAGACACGAGGTTCTTATCTGTAAGTCTTTTTTTGCTGGGAGAGTAATCCTCCCACTTGCCTCCTGTTGGACGGTCCCGTGGGCTCCCTCTCCCTCTTCTGTGCTCGGGGAGAGCCTGCACGGACTGGCAGTGCTGTCCCCCTTTTTTACTTCAGACGGGCAGTTGCTGTTTTTTGTTTCCCGCTGACGCCTACACAGCGGGATGGTGAACGTAGCAGCTGCCATTGTTCTGGTGGCCAAGGAGAGCCTCGGCTGCATCCTGTAAAGGAAGGGGCAGTACTTCCAGGTCGGCATGTGGCGTAATTTTTGTCCGCAAGCGCAGGGGGAGAGGGCAGGGTCACCTGGTGCCTTAAGTTCCGGGTCGGCGTGGCTGCGTTTTTTAATCTGGAACCGGCGTTCTTCACCACGCGTCCCCAGTGCAGCTATGGACAGCGATGCAGCGGATAAGGGGGCAAGCCAAGGCACCAGCAAGGCCAAGGTAAGGGACTGTGTCCTCTGTTACTCTGGGCCGTTTTATCCTGTGGCTGTTTCACTCACCCTTTCCCCCCTCCCCCCACCGCCCATCTCCCTGGGAATGTTTGTTGCAGTGGCTAGTGGTTAGCATATCTGCCTAGCAACAGGGGACCTTAGGTGGTGGCTTGCTGGGCACACGCTTTGTGCAGATTGCATTGCAAATCTAGTCAGGGAGGAGTCTCCTTCCATTTGTGGCGATTTGGTTACAACCATTAAGGATGAGCTCCGTGCCACCTTTCAAGCTTTTAGGTCAAACCTTAGAGAGGAACCAGGTCCCTCAGGGGATCCCAGGGTTCCGCAGCCATCTTCAGAACCCCAAGGCGGCTCTCAAATACTAATAGGGGGTCCAATATCCCAGGACACTTCCCAAGAATCCACTTCCCTCGTTTCAGATGAGGAAAATGAAGCAGATGCCACTTCTAAGTACAAAATGTCGCTAGAAGAGGTTGGAGGACTCCTGAAAGTAATGCATGCTACTTTGGGGATAGAAGAGGAAAAGACGCATGTACGCTGGTTTGGGAGATTCAAAAGGACGTTCTTTTCCAGTCCATTCAATATTCACAGATATGATTTGAAAAAAGAGTGGCTGGAACCTGAGAAAAAGCCAATATTTTCCCGAGCTCACAAGAGAAGACTTCCATTTGAGGAAAATCCTGACTCTATCTGGAACAAGGTTCCAAAATTGGATTCTGCCTGTTCCCAGGTCTCAAAGTCTACGGACCTCGCCTTTGAGGATATGGGCACGCTGAAGGGGCCCATGGATAAAAGGATGGACCTGCTTCTTAAAAGAACCTGGCAATCAGTGATGGACAATCTAAAACTGCAATGGCAACAACTTGTGTTGCAAGGAACTTAGAACACTGGGTTAACCAGCTGAAAGCCCATGTTACCGCGGTTTCCCCAAAACAGGAGATTTTGGACTCCTTTACAACTTTGTCAGCAGCAATATCATACATTGCGGATGCTTCAGCATTCGCATGTCAGCCAGGTCAGCAGCTTTAACGAACTCTGCTAGGAGGGCTTTGTGGCTGAAAACTTGGCCAGGGAATTCTAAAAACATCTAAAAACAGATTGTGTAGCATTCCCTTTGCAGGAGATTTGCTGTTCGGTTCGGAGCTAGAGTCCATTCTTGACCGTACGGCTGATAAAAAGAAATCACTTCCAGTCAAGAAGAAACAGGTACAGACCCGTAAGTGTTTTTTTTCAGCCTCAAAAAGGGCAGCAGGAAGGAAAAACGCAGAGCAAGAGGAAGCCATGGTCTTCCCTGAAGCCCAAAGGTAGGAGTGGAGTGCTCTTCAATCCTCCTACGACCTCCGGAAAACCGCAATGACTTCACCCTCAAGGTCGAAGGAAGACTCCAGGCGTTTTTTCCTCAGTGGAGAGCCATTACTTCAAACCAGTTTATTGTGAATATGCTCTCCCAGGGATACGTGATAGAATTCACGGAAGAACCTCCAAAAAGATTCTTGGGTGACAAACGTCCCAAGGAATCTGGTCAAGGCTTTCGCCATGAAGTTCCTAATTCAGGAACTGAAATCTCAGGGAGTCATTGTTCCGGTCCCAACAGGGGGATCCTTCCAGGGTTTCTACTCACATGTATTCCTTGTTCAGAAACCTTCAGGAAAGTTCTGCCTCATCCTAAATATCAAAATGCTGAACAAATCAGTAGAGTACAGAAGATTTCGGATGGATTCCATTTTCTCAGTAAAAAACCTCCTGAATCAAGGGTGCTACATGGCATCAATACACACATTCCTATTGCCGCCAGATCCTAAAAATGTCTGAGGTTAGCACTGAAAGAAGGGAAGAAGGTGGTACATCTGCAATTCAGAGCACTCCCATTTAGTCTGTCATCATCTCCAAGGGTGTTCACGAAAATAATGGTGGAAGCATTGGCACCTCTGCGCCTAGAAGAAATCTCAGTGATTCCTTATCTGGACGACATGCTGTTTTTTGCTCAAACCAGAGAAGGTCTTCAGGAAAACTTGGTCAGAGCCCGTGTTCACCTAGAATCCATAGGGTGGATCTTAAACCTCCAAAAGTCAAATCTGATTCCCTCACAGGAAGTGTTATTCCTGGGTTTCTGTATCAACTCTTTGGAGCAAAAAATGTTTCTTCCAGAAGAAAAACAGAAAAAGTTGGTGGAAGTGGTGTCACTGTTACAGTCCAGTCAGCTTCTGTCCATCAGGAAGATCATGTCAGCGTTGGGAACCCAGACCTCTTCCATACCGGCAGTTCAGTGGGCAAAGCTCCATTTCAGACCTCTGCAAAGTTTTTTTTGTTAAAAACCTGGGATCTCCAACAAGATTCACTGGATTCACTAGTGAAGATCCCCGCCAGGGTAAAAAGGAGTCTCTGGTGGTGGAAGAACCAGACAAGATATTCAGAAGGCCTGTTATGGTCCTTCCCAACCCAGGTAAGGTTAACAACTGATGCCAGCTCCTGGGGTTGGGGGGCTCACATAAGCAGTTGGAGGGCTCAGGGCTCGTTGTCCACAAGAGAAGCACTGAGGTCCTCAAACTGGAGGGAACTAAAGGCAATAGAAATGACCTTACTGACCTTTGCAGAAGAAGTCCAGGGACAGCATACTCGTATCCTGTCAGACAACGCCACAGCGGTGGCCTACATAAACAGACAGGGGGGAACCAGAAGCAGAGTTCTGCAGGACCCAGCAAGAGGCATTCTAAGTTGGGCAGAGCTCCATACTCTATACTTGTCCGCGGTCCATTTAAAGGGAACTATAAACAGGGTAGCGGACTTCCTCAGCAGGAATCAAGTATTCTAAGCGGAGTGGCCATTGAATCCAGATGTCTTCCCTGTGATTTGTGAAGAAATGGGGGCGGCCAAGAATGGATCTCTTTGCGACTCAGGAAAATTCACAAGTGTCTCGCTTCTTCTCCCTGAACAGGAACAAGTCATCACTGGGAGTAGATGCTCTGGCGCACAGTTGGAAATTTCACCTCTACTACACTTTCCCCCCGTTTCAGCTTATCCCTCAGGTCAAAACAAAAATCCAGAAAGAGGATACGACCGTAATCCTCATCACTCCCTTCTGGCCCAAAAGGCCTTGGTTTTCATCACTTCTACAGATGCTAAAACCGTATTGGCACCTTCCGTTGAGATAAGACCTGCTGTTACAAGGTCCCCTGCTTCACCAGGAAGTAGCAAAGCTAAAACTCACAGCTTGGCTTCTGAAGAGCAGCTCTTGAGGAGAAAAGGTTTCTCGGATAGATTGGTTACTACCCTCCTATCTAGCAGAAAGGTTACCAGAGCAATAAAGTCTGGAAAGTCTTCAATCCCTGGTGCACAGCATCCGGCAGATCATTAAAACAGATTTCCTCTATTCTGGAATTCCTGCAAGATGGAGCCGACAAGGGCCTAGAGGTCAGCACCCTCAAGGTTCAAGTTGCCGCACTGGGGGTATTTTTGGAAAAATCTATTTCATCAGAACCCTTAGTGATCAGATTCTTTAAAGCTCTCACCCGGTCTAGACCAGTGGTGATCAAAAGTTGTCCAGTATGGGACTTATCAGTTGTTCTACAGGCCCTGACCATGGAACCTTTCAAACCCATTAATTTAGCCTCCCTGAAATTAGTTACTTTGAAAACAGTTTTTTTTTTAGTGGCTATTACAACAGCTCGAAGAGTCAGTGAGCTGCAAGCCTTATCAATTAGGGAGCCATTTTTTTCCATTTTTTCAGACCAAATTGCTCTGAAGACGGATCCTAATTTTTTACCGAAGGTCGCTTCGGTCCAGAATCGAACACAGGAGATAATACTTGCTACATTTTGTTCTAATCCATCGGGTAAGAAGAAAAAAGAATTCCATACCCTGGATGTTTCCTTACAGGCCAAGAGTGTCCAGTGAGTATCCGGGCTCATTCTACAAGAGCTTTGGCGGTGGGTTGGGCAGAAAAAGCTGGTGCCACCCCCGAACAAATCTGTAAGGCAGCTACTTGGACAAGTTTGACGACCTTTGCCCGTCATTATAGGTTAGACCTCATTACGGCTGGGGACCAGGCTTTCGGAAGGAAAGTTTTGCAGGCTGTTGTCCCACCCTTAATGGAGTAAGTCTCGATAATCCTCTCGGGTGCTGTCCTGAAAGATGTTTTGGAAAAATTCAAGTTAGACTTACCGGTAACTTGTTTTCCAGTAGACTTTCAGGACAGCAGTAACCCTCCTTTTTATTATGTTGCTGTAATACTATGATGTAACTGTCGCTTATGTGTTGCAGCTGCGGCTGGAGGTTCTCTACAAACGACTGATGGAAGCAACGTGGAGGCCTCCTATTAAAGACTTAATTGGTGAGGTGTTTCCTGTGGGAGGTGGAGCCATGATCTTTCCGGGTGCTGTCCTGAAAGCCTATTGGAAAACAAGTTACCGGTAAGTCTAACTTGAATTTTTTTTATTTTCCTTGCATGTCTCCCTCAGATCTACAGTGACTGCACTTTCAAGTGCACTTGTAGTGCACAGTCGATTTGCCTTTACTAAATCAACCCCATAGTTAGACTAGCTAAGCTGAATATATTAACACTTGGAAATACAACATAGAAACTATATATATATATATATATATATATATATATATATATATATATATATATATATATATATATATATAATAAACTTTTGTGGCCCCCAACAAATCTCTGAGTGCCGCTCAGGACTAAGGATGAGCTTGGGCGTGTTATTTGGATATACCGTATTTATCGGCATATAACACACACCTTCATTTTAAGAGGTAAGTTTTGGAGAAAAACTTTTTTACTTCAAGAACTTTGAAGCAAAATAAGGGTCACAGTCTATCAATGCAGCCTGATCAGTGCCCATCAGCAGCCTCTCCATTTCCCATTAATGCAGGCTGCACATCTGCGGCTTCACCATGGCCAATTAATGCAGCCTGTACATTGCCCATCAGCAGCCTCTCCATTGCCCATCTGTAGCCTCACCATTGCAAATTAATGCAGCCTGCACATTGCCCATCAGCAGCTTCACCATTGCAAATTAATGCAGCCTGCACATTGCCCATCAGCAGCCTCACCATTGCAAATTTAATGCAGCCTGCACAGTGCCCATCAGCAACCTATCCATTGCAAATTAATGTAGCCTGCACAGTGCCCATCAGCAGCCTCTTCATTGCAAATGAATGCGGCCTGCACAGTGCCCATCCGCAGCCTCTCCATTGCAAATTTAATGCAGCCTGCACAGTGCCCATCAGCAGCCTCTCCATTGCAAATTTAATGCAGCCTGCACAGTGCCCATCAGCAGCCTCTCCTTTGAAAATGCATGCAGTCTGCACAGTGCCCATCAGCAGCCTTTCCATTGTCCATTAATGCTGCCTGCACATCCTTGCTCATCTGCAGCCTCGTCGGGGCCAGATTACACAGTGTCACAATCTCCTGTGTACCCGGCAATCAGTCACACACAGTCCCGCCTGTGATAGACAGAACAGTGGTCCAATCCTGGGCCAGGAGCTGGGACTATGTGTGACTGATCGCCGGGTACACAGGAGATTGCTGTTCTGTGTAATCCGGCGGCGCCCACCCCCTCCTTCCACTTAGAGACAGCAGGAATCGGCGTATATATCTTTTGTGGCTCCTGCGACATTCAGGGATTCGTTGGGGGCCACAAAAGATGAGAGAGAGAGAGACTTTGGACATGTCTGCATTAAGGTGAAAAACCCTTCTGTAGTGCAGTAGCCCCCCAAAGCCCCCCTTTTACTTGCCTGAACCCGATTGTTCCAGCGACGGGGACTAGCACAGCAGCTCCAGCCACTGTCTTGGGTCCTCATTGGATAGACTGATAGCAGCAGGAGCCATTGGCTCTCAGTGCCACTGCGGGACCCCAGAAGAGGAGGATCGGGGCTGCTCTGTGCAAAACCCTTGCACAGAGAAGGTAAGTATAACATGTTTGTTATTTAAAAAAAAATAAAAATATTAACAACCCCTTTAAAGCCCCAACATGCAACCTGCAGTTAGTTCTTTTGGCTGTCTACCAGACCACCGCTGTTTGGACTAAACGCATTACCAGAGATCCTAGTTCCATCAACAGATGCCTCAGTACACAGTCAGACCGTTTACCTCAGCGTTCCACTACTTCGTGAATGGCTCGGCTGACACACTTCATTACAGATCTAGGAAGAGTCTTTTCTCCATCCAAATGCAAATGCCTGCAAATGCCTGTTTGGTACCTCCATGGATAAGCACTTGAAAGAGATTACAGGGGGTGCCTCCACAAGTAGGACTTCTACTCGTGAAGTTAGGAAAGGTTATTTTTGTCCCTTTCAGTCTTCCAGTTTCAAATCTAAGGCAAGAACATACTCTCTTGATATGACATAACCCTTCAAACCAGCTAAGGGTGATTCTGGGACTTCAATAAACAATGCACTTGCATCAAGTAAAATTGCTTAGGCGTTGAAAATTAAAGTGAAAATGCTGGTTTGGGTTTCACCTGCGCTCCAAACACTGGCAGTGACGTGTCTCAGGAGTCCCGTCCAATGTATTTTGTCAGAAACATTGATCTTTAGATTTTAGTCTTGTATAGAGCAGCTCTCAATATTTTCTATACATTTTTTCTATACAATTTTTTTTTTTTCACTCATTATTTCAGTTTGCACAGGTGTGAGGATCTTATATTGACTGGGATGTACCATGGTAATGACCAAAAATCCTGTGTCCCACAAGGTTCAACTAAGAAAATAGGATTTTTGACCTATCGGTAAAATCTGTTTCTTGGAGTGCAGTGTGGGACATAGGACCTTTCTTCTGTCCCCATAATCTTCCTATTGCTTGCTACACAACGGAGGCTAGCAGGGAGAGGGAGGGGTTATATAGGGAATGTTCCAACAGCTTTCTTTTTTTCCCAGTGTACAGTCATCTGAAGGTAGCTGTGTAACAACTAAAGATTGTGTTCAGTGCTGTAGTTCAAGAAAAAGATATTACTGATGAGTCAAAAATCTTTTTTTTTGTTTGTTTCCCCACTGCTCTGTTTATCCAGAAAACAAAAATGTCAACAAAACAAAACCTGTGCTTCCAGCTCTGTCACATTAGGGTGTAGAGAATCAATTCTAAACCCTGTGTAAGATCTAAGGCTAGGCTCACAATTATGTAGTTGCCCACAGCTGTATTTGCGCAGTCACAGCAGCCCAAATGGGTTGCTACACCTGCAGAATATGCATGGAAACACTTGGTGCTATGTGTTTTTGCAAACAGGAAAATGTGCAACATTTTCAAATGCATGGGGATGCCAGTAAAAATTAATGGCACCTCCCTGCATCTGATAAACAGCAGCGTGTTTTTGCTACTGGTGGGGGAATGCATGTGATTTACACACCTTCTCCTACCTTCAATAGTGTGGGTCTAGTCTTAGTCACAACCTAAAGCTCACATACAGCTTCTTCTCCTTCTTGCCAGCAAACAGAGGAGTAGGAGAGCATCAGGAAAAAAGTACAAGCTGCTGCAGTAACGACCATTAACCACCATTAACTATTGACTTTGAACTACAGCAGGGCTCAAAATGTCAAGTCCTGAGCCACTAGCCAGGCCTTAAAGTGGAGTTCCACCCACTTTTACAACTCTTCAGCATCCCTCACTAAACTGTGCACTGTAAACGAATTGGATATTTAAAAAAAAAATTCTCAGCACTTACTGTATATCTGCTGTATTAATTTTTCACTTCCTCCTCCCTGGCCGCGGCCCATCGCATCATTTCCTGTTTGCAATGCCTTCTAGGAAGGGGCGGCAACTTCCTCTGACACTGCCGTTGCTATGGAAACCTGACCTAAAACCTATTACACTGCTTGTGCTGCACTGAGCATGTGCGAGATCCGCAAGGATGAGATCCAGGAAGAAATACAGTCTGGCTTCAGATGCCCAGACTTAAGATGGCCACGGCCTGCTGTAAGTTTATAAAATAACAAACTACTGCTATAAACTAACAAAACAGATCTTAGTTTACAGACTAACTTTACTAGAATACATTAAGCTTGTGTATTATAGGGGTATTTTTATTTAAAAAGTATAATTTCGGCTGGAACACCACTTTAAGAGTTACTCGGCACCAGTTGCCCCACCCAACGCCTCCCCTGCCCCGCCCCTAAGTCTGCCCCTAAACACGCCCTCATAAATTATCTCATGAAATGACACTGTTAAATGTTTTATGCAGAATGAAGTTCCAAAAATAAATATTACCAACAACTTTAACAATAATAACATAAAGCATATCGGTACCCATCAGTGCAGCCTCACTGTGCCCATCAAATGCAGCTTTATGGTGCCCATTGTTGCAGTCTCACTGTGCCCATTGTTGCAGCCTCACTATGCCCATCAAATGCAGCTTTACGGTGCCAATAAATGCAGCCTCACTGTGCCCATCAATACAGACTCACCATGGATGAAGGCTTACACACACAGCAGGCATCTCCCGCTGTGTGTCATGGAGCTGGGTCTGTGTTCGGCGATGTAACAAGGTCCCGCCCCCCTAGACCGGCTTGTGAGACACTGTATATCCTGCACGAAGAACAGGTTCACTTTAAAAAATATAAAGTCATGAGCACTGTTCTGTTGGCAATATTCTCTTGCTTTTAAACATATGATGTTCACTTGATGATGATTGCAATTTTAAATGTATGATGTTTAAATATTTTATGCAGGTGCAACATGTGTACTAAGGAAGAAGTTTTCAGCAAGTCAGTTTTGGATCGACTGCAAAAAGAACAATGTTACAGTGTTCCAGTACATTGGTGAACTCTGCCGCTACTTATGTAAACAGCCTGTGGTAAGTTGAAATGTGCGTGTGTACTAGCTACAAAAATAGAACAGCGCAATAAGATAAATTTAGAAATGATATACTGTACTTAGAAATGAACTTTAACATCTATTCCTCCCATAGGCTCCATTCACACCCGAGCATTATGTAGCTTGACAAACCAAAGTTACATGAGCTACTTTTGTGACAGAATTGGGCATTTTGGCCACACAAACTTGAATGGGAACTGTTTTTCAGGCTTTTTTTAGCCTGTAAAAACTGGTCTCCTCCCTCTAGTGTTTTTCATTGGCTGGCTAAAACAAAAACTGTCTGAAGCTTGAATACATATGTATTCATATAATATTTAAAAGGCATGAAATGTGCTTCTAAAATGCGTGTATTCATATGCAAAAATGCTAAAAAAAAGTGTTTAACGTGATGATGATGATGATAATACTCTTAAAACGCCTAAAAACATGCAATATAGAAGTATTACCAAAGTCTAAAAAGGCCAAAATGACGCTCAGGAGGGGGGATGGGTGGTTGTTTGCCGCTCCCCCTAAAAAAAAAAAAAAAAAAAAAAAAAAAAACAACACCAGCTGCCACTGATTTTAGATCCCTGTCAAACAGTCTTTTAAAGATTAGGTTGATCTTTAGTTGCTTATTCTGCATTTCAAGGGAGTAGGCAGAAATGCCAACTTCTTTCCTTCAAAAATTACATGTTGAAGACAGGGGTAGTCAGAGGCATAGCGCTACCCATGCAAGAGCCGCTTGGTAGATTGGGTTCTCTGTCCTTCTGCCTGGACTCTAAGAACAACCTCAATCCCACTGACAAACCAGATTAAGCAAATGGATACTGCACTGCTCTGCCACTGGAAACGCAAATATAAATACCCTTGCACATAGGTTCAGTATAAAAAAGCAAACATCAGACACGTTGGCAGTAAATTAACCCAATAAAATGTCACAGGTTGCAGTAAATAGCAGCATGCTCATAAATGAGCAAGTAAAGGAATAGGTCAATCCCAGTTCGCTAGAAAATATGTTCACTAGGGTATGGCAGCATTGAATGGAGTTCTATGCAGCTAAAATATAGTAAACCTGGTAATCCACAAAATCAGCAATAAGTAATGGCAATAGAAAACAGTAACCGAATCATAATCAATACTGCGATAACTCCTCTGTTAAGAGTAGGCTATATCCACTTTAGAGTGTACTCTTTATGAATGGCAGCAATGAAATTTAAAACTACCTAAAGAGGTACCTCTTACTATGAATAATACTGTATGCAAAGTTCTTGTGAAGCAGCTATCTGAGTGAGTAGTCTTTATTATTATTATTATTATTATTATTATTATTATACAGTATTTATATAGCGCCAACAGTTTACGTAGCGCTTTACAACTTGAGGGTAAACAGTACAAATACAATACAATTTGATACAGTAGGAATCAGAGGGCCCTGCTCCTTAGAGCTTACAATCTAAGAGGGAAGGTCAAGAGATACAAAAGGTAATAACTATGGGTGATGTGCTGATTGAGAAGATAAATGTACAGTTGTTAGGTGGGGGCCAGATAGGCTTCTCTGAAGAGATGTGTTTCAGGGATCGTCTGAAAGTGGATAAAGTAGGAGAAAATCGGACGGATTGGGGTAGAGCATTCCAGAGGATGGGGGAGGCTCTGGAGAAGTCCTGAAGGCGAGCATGGGATGAGGTGACAAGGGAGTTTGAGAGCAGGAGGTCTTGGGAGGAGCAAAGAGAACGATTAGGTTGGTATTTTGTGACTAGGTTAGAGATGTAGCTGGGGGCCAGGTTGTGGATGGCTTTGTAAGTTATAGTTAGTATCTTGAATTTAATTCGGTGACTGAGTGGCAGCCAATGGAGAGATTGGCAGAGGGGTGTGGCAGACGCTGAGTGGTTTGTGTGGTGGATGAGCCTGGCAGCAGCATTCATGATCGACTGAAGTGGGGATAGCCTATTTAGAGGTAAACCAATGAGGAGGGAGTTGCAGTAGTCGAGACGGGAGATGACCAGGGAGTGTATTAGAAGCTTTGTGGTGTCATTGGTTAGGAAGGGGCGTATCTTGGAGATGTTGCGAAGACTGAGGCGGCAAGCTTTGGATAGTGATAGAATGTGGGGTCGAAAGGTTAGTTCAGAGTCCAGGATTACACCTAGGACCTTGGTGTGGCGAGATGGGTTGATAGTTGAGCCGTTGATCTTGACAGGGAAATCGGGGGAAGTGGCACCTGAGGGAGGAAATATCATGAGCTCTTTAACCCTAGTTCTTCAGCCGGCTAGTATTGAGGCTCAGGCTTTAGTGGTGCACATGAGTACAGTCCCAGTAAAGTCTGCATGCAGTAAATAATGCTGCTAGTTAGATGGCCAGTCCCTATGTGCTAATTCTCTGCTAGCAGCAACAGGTTCATGGCAGCAGTGTCCTCTCACCAGTCCGAGATACAGCAACAAGGGTCTCGCTGTTCGCTTCAGCTCACTTCTGGATCTGCCTGGAGCGACTCAACTCCGGTCCTCAGCACATGGCTGCAGATTGATGTGCATGCAGGAGCAGTTTTTTGCACACCCCAGTCTCCTCATAGAAAAGAGAGCCTCCCTGTATTAAGCCTGTAAAAAATACAGCCCTCTCTTTATACCCCACTCACATTGGGAATTGAATTGTAGTCCAATCATCCATAGACTGCCATATTAAAGTTTATTTTCCAAACTTCATTTCCCATGATTCAATGTTGCCAACCCACCACTCACTTGAGCTCCTTCTGCTTGTCAGCTCCCCCTGGTAGATGGAGGCTAGGTAATTTTTAACCCATTCAGCTGAAGTTCATTGGAAGCACAGAGAGCACCACAGCAATCACTTTGTCTCTAGCCAAGCACCTGGCTACAGAGGACATTTAAGAATCCCAAGAATATGACTGTTAACTGCATAGGCTCTTCTATTCAATATTTAGTTTTTTTGTAGACCACAATATCTAGAGGAAGAAAAGTATATGCTATAAAAATGTTTTTTTTTTTTTTCATGTTGCCCAGAGGAACCAGTCAGTCCAGGTATAAAAATGGAACTGTGGGCAAAATCAAAAATGACATATATGATGCAGTCTTACATTGGCATTAAAACGGCAGTCCTTTATTTTTCTAATTTGATCTTGCCAGTAAGTCTGTTATTTTTCAACTTTTTTTAACAGCTCAATGTGTCCAACAAAAATGAAAGTTTGAAAGATGAGACAAACCATTTAACACTGACAGGGATTTTTGCAATATTGTTCATTTAGTTAAAACCGTTATCCAGGGCTGGACTGGGACAAAAATCTGGCCCTGGACTTCATCCAGACTGGCCCAGGGCACAACACATCAGGGCACGGTACATCAGGCCACATCAGGGTACAGAGCCAGGCACATCAGGGCACAAGGCACATCAGGGCACATCAGGGCACAGCACATCAGGGCACAGCACATCAGGGTACAGAGCCCAGTACATCAGCGTACAGGGCACAACATATCAGGGTACAGTGCCCAGCACATCAACGTACAGGGCACAACATATCAGGGTACAGTGCCCAGCACATCAGCGTACAGGGCACAACATATCAGGGTACAGTGCCCAGTACATCAGCGTACAGGGCACAACATATCAGGGTACAGTGCCCAATACATCAGCGTACAGGGCACAACATATCAGGGTACAGTGCCCAGCACATCAGCATACAGGGCACAACATATCAGGGTACAGTGCCCAGCACATCAGCGTACAGGGCACAACATATCAGGGTACAGTGCCCAGCACATCAGCGTACAGGGCACAACATATCAGGGTACACTGCACAGCACATCAGGGTACAGAGTCCAGCACATCAGCTAATAGGGCACAACACATCAGGGCACAGTACATCAGGGTATAGCACATCAGGACACAGAACATCAGAGCACATGACATTGAGGCACAGCACACCGGGGCACAGGACATCAGGGCACATCAGGGCACAGGACATCGGGGCAAAGCACATCGGGGCACAAGGCACATCAGGGAGCATCAGGGCACATAGCACATCAGGGCACGTGGCACATCGGGGCACGGGGAACATCGGGGCACGGGGTACATCGGGGCACATTGCACATCAGGGCACGGGCACGTCAGGGCACGGGGCACGTCAGGGCACGGGGCACGTCAGGGCACGGGGCACATCAGGGCACATGGCACATCAGGGCACATTATGGCACATCAGGGCACATGGCACATCAGGGCATGGGGCACATCAGGCCACATGGCACATCAGGGCACAGGGCACATAAGGGCACATTATGGCACATCAGGGCACATTATGGCACATCAGGGCACATGATGGGGCACATTATGGTGCACATCAGGGCATGGGGCACATCAGGGCATGGGGCACATCAGGCCCCATGGTACATCAAGGCACAGGGCACATCAGGGCACGGGGCACATGGCACATCAGGGCACATGATGGGGCACATTATGGGGCACATAGCACATCAGGGCACGGGGCACATCAGGCCACATGGCACATTAGGGCACGGGGCACATGGCACATCAGGGCATATTATGGCACCTCAGGGCACATGATGGGGCACATCAGGGCACATTAGGGCACATCAGGCTACATGGCACATTAGGGCACGTGGCACATCGGGGCACATCAGGGCGCATAGCACATTAGGGCACATCAGGCTACATGGCACATTAGGGCACGTGGCACATCAGGGCACATGATGGGGCACATAGCACATCGGGGGAAACATGATGGGGCACATAGCACATCGGGGCACATGATGGGGCACATAGCACATCGGGGGAAACATGATGGGGCACATAGCACATCGGGGGAAACATGATGGGGCACATAGCACATCGGGGGAAACATGATGGGGCACATAGCACATCGGGGGAAACATGATGGGGCACATAGCACATCGGGGCACATGATGGGGCACATAGCACATCGGGGGGAAACATCATCAGGGCACATTGTGAGATCTTACTAGCCAGCATGCAGAGTAGCGCAGGGATCTTCTGTAGTAATAAGTTCTCTCTCGTGTCATCACGCTGTTCCCCGGCGGCCCCTCCTCTCTTCTTGTCTATACCAGATGATCGTACAAGCCAATTGGTATAGACGAGAAGAGAGGAGGGGCCGCCGGGGAACAGCGTGATGACACGAGAGAGAGAACTTACTACTACAGAAGCTCCCTGCGCTACTCTGCATGCTGGCTAATCTCGATCTACCCGTCAGGCGCCAGCTGTCGCTATCCCACGAGGAAATAAAGCCAGTTGATGTAACTGCTTAGAAAACATTAGCTGGAGTTAGGTTAATTTTGGCAATCACTTGGGTAAAGTCATTTTTACATCTAGCAGTCCATTTAACACTACCCTATCCACAGTGTGGAACCAGGATGGCTATCTTGCTCCTCCCTAAATACAGTGGAGTATAAACACCCTAAAGTTGGCTGTTGCAGTCGTTGTTTTTTTGTTTCTGTTGTTCTTTTCATTCATCCACTGGCCTGATGGAAAAGCAAAACAGATTCCTCTATCCACCTCATTTGTGGGAGGATTTCCCCAAACCCCCCCCCCCCCGTGTCAGAAAACACTGATCAGCAGCTGCAGCCACTGATTGAGAAAAGTTTTCCAAAAGTTTTCTCCTTTGACAGAAGTCGATCAAACGATCAATTTCTGCACGGCAGAAGTGGCCAGCCTAACGCAGGAAGTGTATTACTGGCCAGATCACTAAAGAAGAATGCAACCACCACAGCTGAAGATCGATAAGATGCTGCATATCATATTTTTTTTAGATTGGATATGCTTTAACCACCTCCTGCCCGCCGTATAGTAAAATTATGGTGGGCGGTATCCCCTCTCATTCTGGGACGACATTGTATGATGTTGCCCCAGTGTCACCGCTCTTGCGCACCCGTGGGGGGGGGGGGGGGCATGGCTCTTTACCCATGTGATTGACTGTGTCCAATCACAGCCAATCACATATAAACACGGAAGTGCCGTTTATCGTCTTTCCTCGCCTCACACTGACAGAGTGTGAGGAGATGTGAGCCGATCAGCGGCATCTCCGCGCAGGGGACAACCTGTACAGGTAATCGGGGCACTGATCATCAGTGCGCAGATTATCAGTGCAGTGATGCCAGTCAGTGACCATCAGTAAGTCTGCTATGTATTTTGGGAGATCTTTGGGCACTATGTGCTGAAGTTTAATTTGCTGCCAATTTCAACATGTCCTCTTTTTTTTTTTTGTAAATGTCACTTTTTCTGTAGCACATCTTACAGCAAGAATAAAAAAAAAAAAATTGCGTATGCTCCCCCCTCCCCCAGAATTCACGGTAGACCATTTTGAGTCTGGTATGGATTTTGGGAGGGTATCTCATGCGCTTTTTTTTTTTTTTTTGGAGGTCCCCCACAAAATTTATACAAGACTGATCTGGTACAGAAATTAAGGGGACTGCACACCAAATTAAACCAAAGACCCTTAATCCAAGCATGTAGCCTGGCTGGTAGGGACATGGGGGGAAGATGAGTGTGCATAGAATGCATTAAGGTGAAAAACGGCGAGGGTTTAGAACCCCTTTAAGGCAAGTATTTGCTCCAAAACAAAACCAAAGAAATTCCTGGCTCAACTTACTGACCAGTCTGCTAACCAACTGAATTGTGTCTATCAGTATGTGTTTAAAAACAGGGGTTTAGTTTGTACACATTTGCAAATACATGCGTAAGCTACAAAGCCCCGTCAAGGCACCCCAGTATTTTCTGTAGTCCAAACTCTAAATTTTGAGAGCTTTCACAGTGAAAGTACATTAATTATAATGGATAGGCAGAGGGCAGGTGAGCATGGAGGGAGCCCACCCACCCTTAAAGGCACGGGGGGGGGGGGACTGGACACCCAGCATATAGCACCACGGCAGCAAAGGTGTCCAGCACATCCCCTCACCAGTATTTTAACAGTACAAACAAATGGCCACTGCCCTCACCTATAACTGGCCTTTGCAGCAAGGAGCACATGGGCAACGCATGCAAAACAAAACCACAGAAATTCCCAGTTCAACGCAACTGAATTGTCCAGTCTAACCATATGCATTAAAAACAGGGGTTTAGTTTGCCCCCAAAGGCCAGTTATAGGTGAGGGCAGTGGCCATTTGTTTGTACTGTTGAAGTATTTGCTCCAGTTGTTAAATAGCATTACCAACACAGGCAGTTCTTACTACAGCCACTTAAGGAACCAGTTGCTATAGCATTGACAGATTCCTAAAGAATAGCCGCCAGTTTACAGATTTGGAAACTGGTGGTAATTAGGACCAGAGGTACACCAGTGCTCAAAGTGGGGCATGTCCATGCTAGGAAGCTGTCATGAATGTGACCGCTTCCTGCACAGATCAATGTACATATTCTCTAGCACACCATGGATCTTCAAATGTTGTCCAAAGCTTTTATTACAGAAAGATCACATCACAAAAGAACATGTTTCAGAACCGCAAAGGACCCCTTCGTTGGGCATCACATTAACAACATTTGAAGATACATGGTGTGCTAGCGAAAATGTGCATTGATATGTTATGTGTACGGTATCCGGCTGGTAGTCACTGCAGCACCCGCTACCGACGAGCCCTATTTCCAAGATGTGCAATGGGAATATAGACAAGCTTCCTGCACAGGGCTCTATGCCCAGCCCCATTCAGCTGTCTGCCAAGATACTAGAGATATCAGTACAAAATATGGCAATGCCCATATTCGGAAAATTAAAAGTTCACAGTAGAGACCCAATGGTGCATAGCCTGTTGGGTGGGTAGAGCCTAATTGCGAACAAGATACTAGTTTCCCATCAGGTCTGCTTGTTTCTTATTGGTAGTGGTAGTGGGCGGATTAAGAAAAATGCTATAAGACTGAATAGCCGCTATGGATCTGCCCACTGGTGAACCCGGTCAGCCAAAAGCAAGGCGGTTTAGATGGGGAATTAGTCTCTCTGTTCCAAATAGGCTCTGTCCACTCTGGCAGGTACATGAATCTGGCAGAAATACTGTCAATTTTAGGGTGAAGGCATGATAGAATTCTAAAGGGTATCTTTGTTTTTTTTTGTAAAATGTATGTGCTATTTTGATAAACATTATTATTGCGAATCAAACGATTTTCTGTACGATACAGATTTTCTGCAAAACATCTAAAACACAGTCTGAAAGAATTTGAACCCAGTTAGGCTGGACAAAATATGTAGGTGTCTGTTTTCTGCCAGCTGCCTTTACTGAAAGCCTATCTTTGTTGCCTTCTGCTAGTAATATAGAATATTGCCACATATTCAGGAATGTCGCTAACTCCCGCTCAGTGAGCTATGCTTCTGCTCTCACAGATATGTATGCTAGGGGCGTGTGAAATAGATAGTCATTCACAGAAAAATCACGTTTATCAGAGCTCAAATTTGCTAATAGCTGATTTCTTTTCATTAGGAAATGTGTTAAACTTATGAAGGCTTAGAATAACCTTGCAGATGGTTTTGAAAACTGAAGGAACAATAAAACGGTTACCAACACCAGCTGATCAGACCCCTTTTCACCAGCTCTCAATCTTTTGCTGGCGGAAATTCTGCCAGCAAAAGTTCAATGGAGCATACACACAATCGGAATTTCCGAACAAAAGCTCACATCAGACTTTTGCTGGCGGAATTTTCGATCGTGTGTACGGGGCATTAGATGGTACAATGTTGAAAAATATCAGCAGAATAATACATTGTATTACAAAATGCCAATGAACCATCATTTTTGTATTGTAAACACAACAAAATAACTAATTAACAAGTGAACCTAAAGTATATGAAAACCGTCACCTTGTAAAACAACCCATTCATTTAAAAATAGGCAAAACATTTTGAGTATAGAAAAAATGGGTAGAGATTTTCCACGCTGATGGCAGATAGTGTGATAATATGAGGGCTGCTGCCTCCACTGAAACCACTACCTAGGTAGGGTCTAATATGAAGGATTAAGAGGGATAGTGGGTATGGCACTGCTCTTAAATGTGTGTGTGTGTTATGAAAACTGTGCTATGTGCAACCAAATTTAAACTAAAAAAACAAACTCACTAATGCTGATGAAGTTATTAGTGTTAAGCCATACACATTGACCTCATGTTATATACCGTTTTATATGCTGGTGATAAAATGGCAAGTGTTTATTAAAAATACATACAATCTCTGCAAAAATGAATAAACTAACTCACAATAATTTTTTATGGTGAAAAAGACCAGTCCATAAGTGGTTAGATACTGATGTGTGGATCAGTCCATATTGATAAAATCAAATTCAATGGAATCAAAAATAATCGTGACAGGTGCTCTTTATCTGTGCTGGTAATGAATCAGTGCAGGTGTTCCACTCCGTGCTCCCCCTAAGCTTCCACAATCACCGGAGAGCTCTCCCCTCAAGGGGGTATTTAGCATTTACAGCCTGTACTGTTCTATGGTAGGACACAGACCCACGCTTGGTATACTCCTTTGCTCCTTCAAGCAGTTAGTCCCTTTTTTCTCAGTAATATGTAGAAGAGAAATAACATCCCATAGTGCAATAATATTTTACCAATTATTTCATAAAAACATTTGGACATGCACTTGCATTCGGTTGATAAATCAAAAGTAGGAAGTCCGGGACGCTTGTGCGCTCCATGGACCAAAACAGGAAGTGACACCATGACGTTAGAAGCGTGATTGTGGAAGCTTAGGGGGAGCACAGAGTGGAACACCTGCACTGATTCATTACCAGCACGGATAAAGAGCATCTGTCACTATTATTTTTGATTCCATTGAATTTGATTTTATTAATATGGACTGATCCACACATCAGTATCTAACCATTTATGGAATGGTCTTCTTCACCCATAAAAAAATGTATTGAGTGTTTATTCACTATTGCAGAGATTGTGTGTATTTTCTATTAACACTTTGTCACCAACATATAACTTACTGTATGTAACATGAGGTCAATGTGTATGTATTATATGGCTTTACACTAATCACTATCAGGATCAGTGAGTTTGTTTTTTTAGTTTAAATTGGTTGCACATAGCATGCAGCACTTTTCATAACACACACATGTTTAAGGGCAGCACCATACCCACTATCCCTCTTAAAACATTTTGTGTATTATGACATGGGGTAGTTGGCTCTTGTGGTACATGAGTACCCAACTTTTATTAAAACGGCAGAAAACAAAACAACAGTCCAACATAGTTTCCCATGCAGGGGATCTTCTCCACCTTCAGCAGAATATAAACACGTCACCTGGTTCATAAGCTTACTCAGCTTCAACTGCAATACCATGCTGTACCTCTTACTAGTCTCTCTGACTGTGTTGTCCAGCTCTCCTGGATACTTGGCTCTCTACGCTTTAGTCGCAGCTCCCTGCTGCACAGCTCACTTTTGGCATATGGATTGTGGTTCTCCTGACATCCTGATAGGAGCCAACCTGATTCCTGGAACGAGACTTGCTGTCTCATGGCTTCTTTCTGGGCTCCTCTGACCCCTCAATGAGAGCATCTGTCTCCTGGATGGGGCCCCTTGACCCCTGGTTGAGACCTGCGGTTTAAAAACTCTTAGCTATCCTCAGACCTGAGTATATAACATCCCTGCACACCTGTGTACTCAGCCAGGTTGCAGGCGTATAGTAAAATCCGGATACAGGATTGGATGTTCTGATCCAGCACTACATATACTATATATTCTGTACATACTATATATTCTTTAGTGCTGGATCAGAACATTAAACCGTGTGTCTGGCTTTTACTAGATGCCTGCAACCTGATTATAAATACCTTTTTTTTATCCCCTCTTTTATATGTGATCAAATAACCTCCTATTCTCAGCTGCATAATTGCTGGAGGAGAAACAGCAGCATGCTGATCTTCCCACTGAATGGCTGTGCAGGGGATGTGTGTCAGGACAAGTCTGATCATTGGAGGAATTCCCAGCAAAGAGCACTGATCATGCTGTGCTCGCATGCCTAGTGTGGTCAGTTTTTGATAGTAAAGCGGAGGGACTCTCGGGAACACCAGGTATTCCACACAAAGGAAGCAATACAAAGAGAACAGGATACTTTTTCATACAAGTACATGATACAGCAGGCACATATCAGGAATATGAAATTTTGGATTTACATATTCTTTAACCCATTACTGGGGTTGGAGAGGTGGTTATGACCATCTCTTGTGTATCTTTGATATCTTCCCTATATACTTATTTTTCAGAAAAATATATGCTGTAATAGGGATAAACTTCTAATTTAAGGTAACAGTCTAAGATTATCAATACAATAAAAGTGATATTTAGCAGTCTTTCTGAGGTTGTTTGTTTGAATAATACAAAAGCGATGTTAACTGCTGATTTTGAATTTGTTTGCCCGGGATGTTAGTCATGTTCGCTTTGGTGTACCATTTCATATATCTGAAAGTGAACATTAGCTGTTAGATTTCCTTTATTTAAACATATAATTGTATTAGTTGCCATGAGTAACAGATATACTAAGTCTTCATTTAGTATGTTTTGCGTAGATGAGCCTAAAGATTTGGTTTGATTGTTTGCCATCTATTTAATAAAGATCATAACCTGTTTGAGAATTGGGTATAGGTTCAAATACTCCTTAATGGATTGTCTGTTTATTGTTATGAAAAATGCACCACACAGAGCCCAAAACCATTACTTGACCAAAAGTCAAGATCAACATGGTCTTAATGGTAGTCTGGGCCAGGAAACCTGGCCAGAGGGATTGTGGGAAATAGCAAGCCATCTGGTCATCCAATATATTGTAGAAGCATTAATGAATATTTTATGTTAAAAAGCAATAAGGGGTTGGTGGACAGTCATGAAGAAAGATCTCCAGTGTAGCAAGGAAATTATTCAAAATTCCAAACCAAAGACACCATCGTGTTCCGATTATATGGATGAATGAAATCTTGCTGTGGGTTATATGGCTTTGTGCACATCCTCCTTGCTTATTAAGCTTATAATTTTTATAAGTGCCAAGTCACATACATTGCCAAATAAGAGAGCCTTGAAGATATACTACTAACAAGGTGAAACATGTGGAACAAAGTGTCATCAGGTTTGAATTAAAAATTCCAAGCAAAAGACTAAGGCTTACAGTGTGTGTGTGTTAATACAAGTCAAACAGATCTGAAAAGCAGATAGAGGTAGAATTGTAATTACAACAAAATACAGTGCAAAGTATGAAGTTTAAATCGAGTTCCAAGAAGATCTAGGACAGGGTCATATTGTGCTTTTGACCCTGTCATAGATCTTGTTGTAACAAAGTGTGTTTTTTTTTTTTTTTTTTTTAGGGTTAAAGGTTGAATCTACCCAAAATGTATCCAGTTTTTGTAGATGGTTGCAAGTTAAACCACCTGAGAGTTCTATATCTCTAGGAGACTTTGTTGATGAGACCTTAAAGTGGGGTTCCACCCAAAAACCCTTTGCCTGGGTTGGTGACATCACTTCCGCCTCGGCACAGGAAGGGCTCGGCTCTGCTCCCTCCCTCCTGTCAATCATCTGGGACGCATTACAGGTCCCAGGTGATTGAGCGGCCAATCACGGCGCGCGGCGCCACTCGCGCATGCACAGTGGGTGCCAGGCTGTGAAGCCACAGCCCGACGCCCACAGTTGAAATGCCGGTGCCGACGAGCGGAGGGGGGGGACGAGCGGGGCTTCGATCCCCCGCATCGCTGGACCCTGTGACAGGTAAGTGTCCAATTAAAAGTCAGCAGCTGCAGTATTTGTAGCTGCTGACTTTTAATTTTTGTTTTTTAAATGGACCCCCTGTGTGGAACTCCTTTTTTAAAGCGTTTGTAAACCCGCGCTATTTTTAAAATAAAAATCACAAACATGCCTATACTTACCTGCTCTGTGCAATGATTTTGCACAGAGCAGTCCCGATCCTGGGGTCCCCTGCCGGCGCTCCAAGCTCCTTCTCTTCATAGGGTGCCCCCACGAAATGCCGCTCTCCATGGAGGCACCCGTGTGTCCACTGACACAGACAGCAGGATGCGGCCCAGCCCCCCGCTCCCGTGTCACAGCTTTTGATTGACGGCAGCCGGAGTCATTATGAATCTGTCCAATGAGGAGAGCGACAGCCGCTGAAGCCGCTGCACTTGTGCACATTGCTGGATCGGATCTGGATCGGATCCGGATCGGGCTTGGTTAAGAAAAAAGGGACGGTCTTGGGGGCAGCTGCAGCACAGAAGGTTTTTCCCCTTAATGCATTTTTTTATAACAAACATGTCATATACTTGCCTGATCTGTGCAGTGATTTTGCACAGAACAGCCCTGAGCCTCCTCTTCTCAGGGTCACTCACTGGCGCGCCTGACCCCTCCCTCCTGCTAAATGCCCCCACAGCAAGCAGCTTGCTATGGAGGCACCAGCAGGCTCACTCCCGAGCTGCTGCTCTGTGTCCCTATTCGGACACAGAACGCGGATTGGCCCCATTGGCACACTGGCTGTGATTAACCATAGCGGGAGCTCCTGCTGCTGCCTCAGCCAATGAGGAGGCAGAGACCCTGAACAGCCGCTGCTCTCGTGCACATCGCTGGATTGAGATGGGGCTCAGGTGAGTATTAGGTGGGGCTGGGGTGGGGGGGCACAGAAGGTTTTTGTCCTTCATGCAGAGAATGCACGAAGGTAAAAAACCCTGAGCCTTTAGACCCACTGTAAATGTAAACCAGTAATCTTAAAAAAGAGTAAAAGGCCAGCCACATTTTGGTGTTCTTGACTGAAGCTGAATGTGAAAAGCAAAATTCTCTCTTACAGTGGGGCTGTCCCTACACTGCAATGGTTAAATGTTCATTTATGTCTAAGTAACTGAGAAAAGCATTGCACTTGCCTGATCCTTCACTCCCCAGGCTGTTCTGCACTGCAAGTCTGGTCCCCACAGCCTCTTCTCCCCTGTGCTCTGGCGGTCAGCTGCCTTCTGACAGCATTAAGATCAATGCAGGGCCCATAGCCCTGCTTTGGACATGAGGATGCTGAGAAACAGTCCACCGTTGGAACACTCGTGAGTGCTGTCTGCCAGGGAGTGAAGGAATGGGTAAATAAAAACTGCTTTTCCTGTCCCCTAGACATAAACAAGCATTTAATCTTTGCATTGGGTCCTAGACCCACTGCAAGGGAGGATCTTTACTTTTTTCCTGGAGCTGGGCTTAGAGTTTTTACGATACAATAAAAGTAAATGTAGGTATTGATAAAGGGATATATAAAGTACAAGAACAATCAAGTACTTTCAAACATGAATAAATACAGTAACTGAACACAGATTTCTCAAACTGTAGAAAATTAATTTAGACTTAATGGAATTGCAAATCAAATGGCAAAAGTACCTACAGTACTTTATTTTAGTCCTACAAAGGTGTTTTTTTTTCAGAAATAAATTAAATGTTAAGCCCTATGTACATTATTTATTTATTTATTTTATTTTATTTTTAGAGAGAAGGAGAAAAAGATCACAAGGTCCGTATGGCTGTTGGTAATGGTGTTCGCAGTGATGTATGGAAAGAATTCCTTGCAAGGTTTGGTAACATCAAGATGTGTGAGCTGTACGGAGCTACCGAAGGGAACATTTGTTTCATGAACCATACTGGAAAAATTGGATCTGTTGGACGCACTGGTTTCTTTTATAAGGTAATGTACTGGAGATCTAGATGGCATTTTCTTCTGCAGAGTATTGAAAAACATTGTGTCTTTTGTTACAAGTCAGGGGCGGATCCAGAGTCTAGTCTTGTGAGGGGCACTGCCAGAAAAAAAAATTGCAGGCAATTTATCGGGGAAATGGCTGGTGTTGGCGCTTCTATCATCCTGGCACCATGGTTGTTATGGTGTCAGGATGATTGAAGCTCATTATATCTATTATTACATCGTTATATAAAATGAAATAGTTCAACTCACCATAATGCAGAATCAGTGGGAGCCCTGAGCGTGTCACTTGCCACCGTCACCTGCCACCAGATGCAGATTGTCACTTGCCACGTCACCTGCCACACGTTGCGGAATGTCACTTGCCATGTCACCTGCTACACATTGTGGCATGTCACCTGCCACATGTTGAGGATTGTCACTTGCCTCTACAATTGTCACTTGCTGTGTCACTTTCCTGCTAAGGTGGGGATTGTCACTTCCTGTGTCCCAGAGAGAAGTCAGGCAGCAGAGAGATGTTGTAATCTCTCTGCTGCCCGCGGCTGCCTGCACAGTGAGGGCGGAACTGCAGGGATGCAGGGCCGGGCACCGGGCGGTGAAAGATGATGTCATCTCTCTGCTCCCCGCCCACCGGCCAGCTAATTGACCAGCCACCCGCTCACCTACCGAGCTGCCTGCTCACCCACCAAGCTGTCCACCAAGCCCCCCATCCGCTCACCTTCTGAGCTGCTTGCACATTCACCCGTCCGCCGAGCCGCCCGCTCACTCACCCGCAACTAATTTCTCGGGGATTCGCCCCTGTTACAAGTGTTGCGTTACAATTGATCTATAAGTGCAAAAAATACTGCTATGTGCACATTTACAGGGTTATTACAATGAAAGGAATTGGCCCTCCTAGCTGTTATTTTGGGACTACAAAATTATTAGCCTTTATGTTGTAGAGATGGAAGAATGGGTGGGTCTGATTAATTTAGCAAAAGAAATGGCTGACAACACTTAAGCCTGGTACACACTATAAGTTTCAGCGGGCTAAATTACATTTTTTTTTTTTACCGATTCTGATGTTAGTGCGGTGATCTCCCCTGCTGAGATATTGTGTTCTGACAGGGGGACTGATTCCCCACTCTGCCGGAACACACTGATCAGATGTTGGTTTTCCAGCTTCTGAATTTTGGCCTCTGTCAGAGGAGGAGCTGTACACATGGACTGAAAGTGCTCTTCTGGCACATCAACCATTTTGTTTTCTCTATACTTGCAGGGCCTTTAACCACTTGGACAATTCTCACATTTTTTGGGGGAGAAAAATTACTCTTTGAATTTTAGTGAAGACAAATACAGTATAATACTAATTTTTTTGGTTAAAAATTAAAATGATGTTACGCTGAGTAAATGGATGCCAAACATGTCTCACTTTAAAATTGCTCACACCCATAGAACAGTGCCAAACTGATACATTAAATGATCCATATGCAACGCTTTAAACGTTTTTATAGGTTACGAATTACACAGGAGGTCTGGCCCTAGAATTATTACTCTCACTTTTATGTTTGTGGTGATACCTCACATGTGTGGTGTGATCCTCGTTTACATATGTGTGCGGGCCTATGTGCCTTTGCATGTGAGCACAGGGGTGCTTTAACCACTTTCTGCGCGCACTATAACCGAAAGACAGCTATAGCGCGGACTTCCAGTGACATCCATAGACCTCCTCCTGTGATCGCTCTGCTCACGTGCCTTGCTCTGGGATCGAGTCCTTCAGACTCGGTTGATAACAGAACAGGGTCAAGGGCCAATCACAGTGGTCCTTTACCATGTGATCAGCTGTCAGTCAATGACAGCTGATCACGGAAGTAACAGAAGCTGCCTCATCAGTGCCCATCAGTGAAGCCTCATCAGCGCACATCCGGGAAGGAGAAAAATGACCTGTTTGCAAAATTTTATAACAAACTATGAAAAATGTTTTTTTTTTTTTTTTTTCTTTAGCAAAAATAAAAAACCCTGTGGTGATTTAATACCACCAAAAGAAAGCTATATCTGTTTGAGAAAATGTAGTTTGGGTACAGTGTTGCAATGACCACACAATTGTAATTCAAAGTACAACACCGCTGAAACCTGAAAATTAGCCTGGGCAGGAAGGAGGTATAATTGCCCAGTAAGCAAGTGAATAAATTTGTTTTATTTTATTTACTTTTTAGTTTTTTAGTTTTTTTTTCAACTGTATTGCTTTTACAAGGGATGAACATCCATTGTGATAGCATGGGCCATGACAGGTCCTCTTTATGGAGAAATCTGGGGTCTATTATATCTCTCACAAACAAATGGCCACCGCCCCCACCTATAACTGGCCTTCACAGCAAGAAGCACATGGATGGGCAATGCATGCAAAACAAAACCAAAGAAAATTCCCAGCTCAATTCACCAGCCTGTCTGCAAACAACCTAATTTTCCTGCCTTAACAGTTTGTATTAAAAACAGGGGTTTCATTAGCACACATTTGCAAATACATGCGTAAGCTGCAGAGCCGTTCCAAGGCACTCAAGTATTATCTGCAGTGCTAACTCTTGTAAATTTATGAGAACCTCCATAGTAGAAGCACATGCATTCTAATAGATAGAGAGCAGGTGAGCCTGGAGGTAGCCCACCCCTTCCTAAAGGAACAGGGGCAGATTGGACACCCCACATATAGCACAATTATATCTCTCCTCTGACCTCCAAACATAGCATTTGGAGCTGCTCACTCACACCTGCACACCTGTCAAATTAGGACCCACGGCTAAGTTCATACAGCCGATGCGACCCAATAGAGGAACAGGAGGCTCTAGCCACACAAACAAACTGCACATTCACGCTGTATGGACCAGAGAACCTGTGTGAATGAGCCTGTAATTTTCTAAATTACTTTGCAATTTTTTAACAACCCAGTTGGGGTGGGGACTTTGAAATATCAGGGGTCTAAACAGACCCCTGATGTCTCACTTTTGAGACAGAGAAAGTGATTGAGTACACAGAATCCTCAATCCCTTTCTCTGCAGCCTCAGATGTACTGCAAAATGAATGAACAGGATGCACTATGTACGGGGGGGGGGGGGGTTTGGCGCACAGCAGTGCTTGTGGGGGAGGGTGAACATTGTGGTGGGGGAGGAATTACTGGAACGGATCCCCCTGTGGTTCCCCCTGCAGCAACTAAAAGCCTTTAGAAGGGAGAGGATGACAAGCAGGCTATGCTGCAGGGGAAGCAACAGGGGGATCAGTTTCAGTAATTGCCCCTCCCCTGCTGCACTGATCACCCTCCCTTTTATATGTGCAGGCATTTATAGGATTTATATTTGTGTATAGATGATGCACTGACACAGTCTGTGTTTATCAAATAGCATATAAATATTTTTATCATTACAACTTGAAGATTTAATGAGCACTAGTAACATTATATCATTTATCTCATATACAGCTTGCATTTCCCTTTGAACTAATAAAATATGACATTCAGAAAGATGAACCAACAAAAAATAAACATGGGTGGTGTGAAAGTGTCAAGAAAGGTAATAATTTTTTTCGTTGCGTTCTTGAGCATGTCCTATACTGTATATATTTAAAGCTCAGTTGTACGTTAAAAAAATATATACCAATGCAGGTTAAAATAACACAACACTATTTTTTTTGTCCAAAGTTCCCCTGGCCCCAGCAGAAAATGTACTTCCTGTCTGGAGGCTACAGCTATAGGCCACTGCCATTCATGTGATAGCGGTGACATGAAATAAGAACAACGCACAACCCTCTTTAGAGTGTACTTGTCTCAACAGCACAAAGTGTCACTTTTGTGTGATGCTTCATTTCTCAGCATGAGTCACTTCTGACACGTTTTCCTGACACCAAGAGAAAAAAGGTGACAGGGGAGGGATTGCCAACGGATTGACAGCCTCAGCTCTCTTCCTGTGTGCAGTGTATAAAATGTACTTTAGAAATGGTTAAGAGAAGAAATAAAAGATTTTAATTTAGCAGCACTGTTACTTAGTGGTCTCCCTGACAGCTATGAGACTCTCTCTCTCTCTCTCTCTCTCTCTCTAAAAAAACGCACTAAACTCGCACAGGATCCTTTTTAAAATTGCATTGGATTTATACTGCATATATGTGAACAGCCTCCACAGAAACTCATGTTGTTTCACTTGTCATACGATCCCATGCGTTCTGAAACGCATCAAATCTTATCAGTGTAAACCAAGGTTATTGTGCATTTCACTCCAAAGAGAACACCTCATCATTTTTTACCCGGAGCATTAACTCTGGTGCTACAAGTCCTATATATATATATATATATATATATATATATATATATATATATATATATATATAATGTATATATGTTCCTCTTGAATGTCACCTATTGCCAGTGAAAAAGCTCCCCAAAAAGGAAATGTAGTGGCATGCACATGTAATAGATGTAGTATCCCAAAAGGAGGCCAGGCACTAGCAAAAAGAAAATCACAGATGAACTGTATCAGCTTAAGTACAGTCAAGTGAAAACACTGTCAAAAAGATAAAACATTTGAGTGAGCTGTATTCATACCTGGCGCTTCCTGACAGACACTGGAATCATGAAACTATTAAGACTCTGAAGATCGGTATGGCAGTGACATAAGAATTGACCCATGCAGTTAAAAAAAAAAAATGAAGTGCACTAATTGCATTACCAGAACATCTTTTCCCAAAAGTAGCAACAGCAGAGCCTGACAGCCCCTGGACTTAAATCACTCTGATCTATGTGGTGCTTTGAAAAGTAAGACTTCAGAAAAAATACTTATTGGTGATTACGCAACAAAGATTAAGTTCCAGATAAACTTGAACATTGTCTTGCCCAAGTAAGCAACAAATTTGCCAAACGCCTAAAATACTCCATGCAGATAAGGGTAGAGTACACAAGTGTTAAAAACACAAGCTATTTTGAAGAAGCGTGGAATGATGTTCTCTCCTTCTGTACCATACTATCCAGAGGCGCTTTCCGGTCACGTCACTTCTGGGTCCTTGCTTCTAATTTTGCCTCCCAATGGCAGTGGAATGCACGCCTATCACTGAGCGTGAGCCGGGCGGTGTGCGGCTTCCACCAGCATTCCATGCAAGATATCCCTAGTGCCGGGACAAGGCACTGGAAAATGGAAGCAGGCATTTTATGTATGTACCTCCTTTTTAATAAAGCAGTATTACGCTATATGGTTCCCTTCCTGTCTTTCATTCTCAATGGGTCACCATGGTGGAGAGGTGGATGCAGCTAAACAAGTCTCCTGATTCATCCCTATTTTAAACAAACCACAGGATTTCTCAGCCAAGCGCTTCCAGACCTTCTTTTTAATTGAAAGAGGTCATGGCTATCTGGTGAGCAGCACATTGGGTGTGTTTTTGAATCCATTGTCGAATGGTGGAGGATTTATATTGCACGTTATTGGCTAATTGAATTTATTTTTTTTACTGGAGATTTTTGGACTTTTAAAGACACTTGTGCCTTTTTTGTTTCAAAATTATTCAACCACTTGTCTTCCATGTTTTATATGTGGTCTTAATTGTTATATTTAGTTTAACCATTGGCCCATTCACACAGTGGGAAGAAAAGAAATGGTTGCTAAATGGGTATTACCATGCTGTTCTACAGATATAGGTGCTACAACCATTCTCATTACATACTGTATAGTGTGATTACTAGTTCTACCACTAGGTGATAGTGTTCTTGACTAATGTAATATTCTTTCTAGGGGAAATACACAGTTATGATGGTATTTACCATCTATACCTTTTTGTTGTTTTTCCATTAAAGCAAGAAGTGCTTAGCCATATGCATAACTCCCAACTTTCCCTGATTTCGAGGGACTGTCCCTGATTTGGGACAAAGTCCCTCTGTCCCTTTTTCCTCCTTATTTTTCCCTCATTTTAGTTGTATATAAAATGCACTTTTTTTCATTTCAAAAAGTGTTTCCTAGTGCTAAACCTTTCATTCAATTTTTAAATTGCTGCATTTGTAAATTTAAAAAGCCACTTCTAAAAAACACTTGTGGGTTGAACTTAATCTTCTTTTTTTGTATAGTTCTCCTTTTAAGGTGGTGTCCTATGCCTACATATTGTTGCTAATGGGTACCCCTTGTTCCCATCTCACAAAGTTGGGAGGTATGCATATGTCCAACAACATCTTGATTGGTCAGAGTCATATCTGCAGCAGCTTTCTAACATGAAGGCAGAGATGTTATTATGTACATACAGTATCTGGATATAGTCCTATTTAATGCAGAGATTGATGTGAATAGTCAAAAATTAGTCCATGATGATGATTTATAAATCTGTGGCTATGAGATTTTAGTACAATGCATATTTCACAGGCAAAGCACTAACATGCTAGATGAGGCTCCAACTAAAGACGAGCAATTTGTTCTGCTTGAATCCAGGTCTTGCATGGGTCATCCTCACTTGACTGCTCACAGACAGAGGATGGAATGCTAATCTCTACTGAAAATGCATTTCAGTATATCAAGGCCAGGCTTACACTTTTTATATCCTCATTTATTGTATTTATTATGATTGAAAGGAGCAGGGCCTTTACACGTATATTGTGTATGGCTAGCAGCATTGTATAGTCAACAGTGTTGAATTTTAAATGGGAACTGTAACCTTTGTAATATATTGTGCTGCAAAATATTTTTTGCTTTGCTGTTCATTCCCATTGATTCATGTTTATTGTGAATTTTAAAGTTGGGTCAACTTTAAAGGTGGCCTGCCAATAACAAATACATTTGTGGCTATCATTGGTCATTTGCTCACTACTCTTGCAAGTACATTCAAGCTATTACTGCTGTAAATTCATTACCAATGACCCGGTTTTCTATCTGCTTTCCTTATAATAGGTGAAACTGGACTGCTTCTATCTAAAGTCAATCATAGCAACCCTTTTTTTGGTTATGCTGGAAATAAAATACACACAACAAAGAAGTTAATGTGTGACGTGTTCAAAAAAGGAGATGTCTATTTTAATACCGGTGACTTGATGATGCAGGATCATAATAATTTTTTGTACTTCAGAGACAGAATTGGAGATACTTTCAGGTAATATATTCGTCTATTTTAAATATGTTGGCTTTTCAGTTACAAATTAAACGGCATTTTTTTTTTTAATGCAGGTTTTTCAACGAACAATGTTTTTTTTTTTTCATGCAAATCAGGGATGCTTTTGGAAACCAGTCTGCTGTGTTTACAATACTCTAAAATTCCATTCGCCCTCTTATACATTTAGTAGACAATGGTTAGAGAACTTGTTCTAAAAGGTAGCATACAGAAAAAAAAACTGAATCTATTTCTGAACCCAGCTCAAGTGAGAAGGCCCCATAATTCCACATAAAATGATTCCACATCAATTATGTACATTGCAAGGCTTTGGCAAAGTTCCTTGCAGGCTCTTACCTGCTCTTACTTTATGGAAAATTAATTCCAGTCACTCCCTGCATTCTCTAAATTGAAGTGGAAGGCAAGTCAAAGCCTAATGCCTGGTACACAGGAAATTAATTTTTTTTTTTTTGTTCAGTCGCCCAAAAAACTAAGGAGCTATGTGATATTAGTGTGATATTAGTACAGCGATATCCTTGCTGTGATATTGTGTTCTGACAGGTGGACCGCCCCCCTGCCAGAACACATCGGTCAGATATTCAGTCCATGTGTACCAGCCTTTACTAAGCTTGAATCTACTCCCACCCCCATTCTAAGCATATTCTATCTACCCTGTAAAAGTAAAGATGCCTATACTTATTCTGAAGTAATTTTGGTCTGGTCACATGATCTCTCCAGTGCTGGCTTCTGTGAAGAGGAGAGATCACCGACGATGGCTGCAGAGCCTGCGAGATGATGTCACCCATAGGCTTAGTAGGGCATTCATTGTCTGCTGTCCCTTCTCTACACTGAAGCTAGCAATGGGATGCAAACCAAAGCAGCTTCACAATAGGTAAGTATAGACAACTTTCCTTTTACAGGGTAGATAGAATAGGCTTAGAATGAGTGTGGAAGTAGATTTAAGCCTAGGTTTTGACTTGCCTTCCAATTTAAAGCAGTTGTAAAGGCTCAAGGTTTTTAACCTTAATGCATTTTCTGTATTAAGTTAAAAAAAAAAAACAAATAGGAGTATACTTCCTATACTTACCTGAGCCCGATCTTGATCCAGCGATGTGTGCAAGAGCAGGGGCTCTCTCCCTCCTGATAGGCTCAGAGAAAGCAGTGGGAGCCATTGAGTGCCCTGGACACAGTGTACAGAATGTTCTATACATGCAAGCAAAATGGAAAAAAAAGTGTTTACTTTCTAAAAATGCTAGTACCTTTTTGTTGCCATTGTATTTAATACTTTGAGATTCTTTTACCCAGAGTAAGCGTGCAACAAGTAAAGTCAGAACTCCATCTGTTACTAACCAAAAACAAGTGTGAAAATCAGAAGTAAGAGATTTGGCATGGTAACCAGGCAAAATGCATTTTCAGGGGGATATGGCAATGGCAGCCTTGATATATTTTATATTTCATATCCCGTTGTTGAAGAAATCCAGATAGATACTTCTACCCACTGTTTTTGGTGCAGACAGCTACGAGATGCTTAATTAGAAGAGCAGATTTCATCCATTTTTATACTTGACCCAAATTATTGTATACTTGTGTGATTTTTCAATTGTATTTTTCTACTAGCATAGATGATTCATCCTTTTTTTTATTTATTTTTTTTTTTTTTGCGTGCCAAAAGTCAACTTTTTTATGGTTCAATCTAAGTTATTTACCTATTTTTACAAAAATGAAGAATACTTAGTTTTATAGAGCACTGTATTTTAAAAGCAACACATAAACACATTCTATTTTTTAAATACAGTTTTCCTGTGGATATACCTTGCTGGTAAGCTCACAAGAAAAGAAAATCTAAAAAAAAAAAAGTTTTGACTTTACAAAATCACAAATGCGACAACATAATTCAAGTGTTTTCATTTAGGTACACTTTAAGGTATAACTATATATGGACATTTTATTGAAAGAAACTGAAAACAATAATTCCCATACACAGCATAACATTTAGCCTATTGAGTTAAAGAGGAACAATGTAAATGTGTAGGTTATAAAGAGAAAGAGAAGAAATGATAATTCAGCAGAACATTATGCAACTGGGCACTTTGCGCCTCTATGACTCAGTGTCATCACAAGAAGATTGTTTGTCAAAACACAAATAACACGCTAACTAATACAACAGAGATATCAAGTCGATGGAAGTAGTTTTCACTTTTAGGTCAAAGACCTTGGAGGGTTCCTGTTCCATGATCCTATAAAAGGTCTGTATATTTATAATGTGATAGCCTTAGTCTACATTCACCTTTGAACTGAGCATCTTTGGTCATTTTTACATTTTTTTTTTAGTGTTTGTACAGTCCTTTTTGAGTGTCTTTGCAGACCTTTTTGCTTGAGCATTTTTTAAAATTATTTTTAGCCAATGGTAAGCTAGTTGCTAGGGGGGAAAAAAATAACGATAACATGTTTTCACATGTTAGGCCTCTTTCACACGGATGATCCGTATGTCCGTTTTTCATCCATCCGTTTTCGGATGAAAAACGGACATACAGTCATCCCTATGGAGCGTCGGATGTCAGCGGTGACATGTCCGCTGACATCCGACCCGCTCCGATCCGAAAAGTGTAACGGAGGAAAAACCTACTTTTTCCTCCGTTTTCGGATCGGATCGGATGACGACGGACACTACGGACCGTCATCATCCGATCCCCCCATAGGGGAGAGCGGCGCTCTGACAGGTCCGTCGCTGCACAGTGTGCAGCGATGCACCTGTCATCTTCCTGCTCAGCGGGGATCGGCGGAGCTATCCCCGCTGAGCAAGCGGATGTTCACGGGGCGGATCATGACTGATCTGCCCCGTGTGAAAGAGGCCTTATTCTGCCCTGGAAGTCGACTGGGGCCAAATATGCTTGAAGCTTGTAACTCAAGAGAAACACAGGTACTTTTTTGAGCTACAGGCTTCAATCGATACTATGCTATGGTATGAGTAGGCACAAATGAAATTGGGATATTGGATGATGAATAATGTTGGAGCATATAGAGCAATGGATAAATTAAGATCAAGTATATCTGGAGGCTGCCCATACTAAACACACACTGTTTTATTTACATTGTCCCTTCTATTTCTGTATGTGGATGATGGCACTGTAATTATTTTAATTTAAAAAAAAAAAGTACTTTTTTCCTAATCCATGTACAGCTGTCACATGATCCAGCTCTTTCCCAGCCTGTCTGCAGGAAAACCATGGCAGGAGGAGCTTATAGTCCTCTGCAGCTGGTCACATGTTCAAAATTGGCATACAAATATATATTTAAAATTAAATCTTTATAATTTTATGGAAATAACATGGTGCGGGTGGATTTCTGCCAGTCACAGGCTGTGTCACTCCCATCCGGCCCGTGTCTTAGAATTAGAAGGAAGTAAAGCCTCAATTAATCTACATGTAATTTCCTGCCCCCATTATGTTTAGCTGGTTAGTGGGCAAGGAGAAAGGAGGAAGTGGGCTGTCATTTACCATTGTGTATATGCTGACATGTGTGACTCTATAGTCACATGGGCTGCTCAAATGTTATAGGGAGGAAATTTTTAGCATAGAAAAAAAAACTGAACATGTGCAGAATTGCCACCACAGCAGCAAAATCCCTAGCTGAATTGGGGACAGAAGGTGGAGATAGAGAGCAGCAGAATCAACCAGGTTTTTTGCAGAATACAGAAAATGAAGGCACAGGGTTACATCAGAAGCCCAGCAAAGCAAAAAGAATGGCAACTGAAGGTGTCCCTGCATTATAAATTGGGGTGGTGGTCATTTTTGTTTAGCACCATATTATAACCTTGGTCAGGTGTAAAGAATGCTATTTGTTTATCAGTATGTATATTTTCCAAGCAATGGAAAGAACATTTATAAATAATTCTTAAGCAGAACAAAAATAAAACTCTATGTAAGAGCAAAGACATCAGGGTGCCTGCTGTGCTATTCTCATGCAAATCAACAAGTTCACTTTAAAGCTTGCCCCATCTGATGCACATACTTACTCCTGCATGTGCAGTTTGTATCTAAAATGGCCAAATAAGGTATTTCTAGAAACACTGTATACCAGGGGTCTCCAAAATTTCTAAGCAAAGGGCCATTTTACTGTCCTTCAGATTTTGGCAGGTCCAGACTGCGGTCAGCAGGAGCAAGCAATGCCCCATCATTCGTTTCATTGGGAGAAATAGTGCCCCTTGTTGGTATCAGTAGGAGAAATAGTGTCCCATCATTGGTTTCAATCAGAGAAATGGTGCCCCTTGGTATCAGTGGGAGGAATAATGCCCCACTGGTGCTGTCACTGAGAGGAATGGTGTTCCATCATAGGTGTCATTTGGAGTAGTGCCCCAAGGGCCGGATAGAGGTAAGCAAAGGGCCACATCTGTTCCCTGGGCCACAGTTTGGAGGCAACTGCTGTATACCTTTCTGTGTAAGACACTATAGTTATTGTCCTATAATCTCTTATGAAAAAAAACTGTTTCTGTTTCTAGGTGGAAAGGAGAAAATGTTGCTACCACTGAGGTCTCTGATATTATTGGGATGCTGGACTTCATACAGGAAGCTAATGTCTATGGAGTGAGTGTTTCAGGTAATGGTTGCCACTGATGACATCAGATGGAGAACTTCTTCTCCTTCTCCTTCCTACTCCCTCCTCCCTCCTCACTCCTTTCTTCTATCTTCTTTCTTCCTCCCAAAACCGGGTTATTTCTGTTTAAACAACCACCACTCCCTTTCCAAGCAGATTTGGAGTTTTTTTTTTTTTGTTTTGTCTTATAGATGTAGAGAGGGAGAGAGCCTTTCCATTTTATCATTATGGAAACATAGTTCTCAACATTTCTATAATGTTAAATATTTCTAAATATATTCCAGATTCTGCAAAACAAAATGTTTTCAAAGTCCTCCACTTTGTCTTTGTTATAAAGCATCTGCAGCTGCTTTCCGCATAGAAGCAGTGGTCCTTCTGCAGAGGTCTGACATGCCCCTCCTGAGTCAGACCTATAAATCTGCATTCAGCAAAGCTTATGCTCACTGCTGATTTGCTGGCTCAAGCTCTGACTTGGCAGTTGGCATGTTGGGCCTCTGCATGGAGCCCACTGCTTCCCTGCCGAGAGATGGGTTCCTTTTCTACAGCAAGTTGGAAGAGGAGAGGCTTTTTCTACTCACTGTGGCTACTCTCTAAAGAAAACAAACAGCAGTGTGCGTTTGGATGACAGCAGTTTAAGGACTGAGCAGGAAGGTCTTAATGGATTCATGATTACAGAGCTGCTTTAATTTGGTCTTTTTATATCGCTTAGAGTTCAGCCTTAAATAAAAAAGTGCCTAGTAGAATATGTATCAGACATAGAATGTTGATTATAAATTAACAAGAAGAAGAATCCTCTGAAGCTGTCAAAAGTATCCTAGGGAACATGGCTTGATAAAGTGTAATATAAATTCTGAAAGCTCATTAACCTCTTGCCTCCATGGGATACCAAGCTAACCAGCTTTCACTCATTCTCACTCACTGTCTACAGTTGTGTTTGCACAGAAGAAACAAAAGACATGATTTATAATGTATTATATCAAATTTGTATTGTACAGTATTTTTTTTTCTTTTATTCTACATTTGGTTGCTTTGTCTACTGTAAAGATAGTCTAGCACATTTCTCTATGCCATTAATACATGAAATAAGCATTACATTTCAGTGAATGCAGTAAATGCAAATGAATATTAGAGTATCAGTGTAAATAAATTATACAGCTCTGCCTTACTGATCTGGGATACAAATCCTACATTTATGGGGTAAAAATACTTGACCTATGTGTGTTGCGTTTTTGTTTTAGGACATGAAGGCAAAGTGGGCATGGCATCCATTATTCTAAAGCCTGATCAGTCTTTAAATTTAAAACGCATCTTTGAGCACTGTACAGCTTATCTACCTGCATATGCTTTTCCACGATTTCTAAGACTGCAGGTAAAATTTTTGCAAGTATTTTCTGTTTATTGAAAAAAAAAAAAAGAAAAAAATGCTCAAAATGTATGAAATGGCTTAGTTTCTCTGTTGACCTGGAACTGTTGCACTTTTTAAACAATGGGGTTGATCTACTGTTTTTGAAAAAAGTACTATGTGATTTTAGGTCTGGTTCAGTTGCGAATTCGAATAAAAATTTGCACCTGAACCGGTGAACAAAACTGCACCGGACTCCAGACTTTAAACCGTACACCATTTAGGAGATATTCACCCTGGATGCAGCTGGTGACATCACCAGTGCATGCGCTCTGAAGGTCTGGCATACCGTCATTGCGGCTCCAGTCAATCACATAGCCGGAGTGCATGAACCCGGAAGAAAGACCGGGGGGAAGATGTCAGCAATGACAGCGCGCCGCTGGAAAGGGTTTGTTTCAAGGTAAGTATTTCATAATGTGCTAGTATGCACTGCATACTAGCACATTATACAATTGCCTCACAGGTGAGGTGTTTTTCTAACCAGCAGCAGTTTACTACCGCTTTAATGTGTTAGCATTTTCCTCCTAAGATAGAAAGTTACAGAGAGGGCTTATACTGGCAAGAGCACTAAAGTTGGCCATAGAAGGATGAAATTCTGCCGGTTTAGCAATCCATAGATTGATTTCAGTACAACCAGCCTGTCTAATTTTTTTCATGCGATCACTGCTGGAAGTTATAGCTGCAATCAGTGATCATTGTATTTAGAGGGCTGTCAAACCTCCTGTTGTTAGAATACAATAGTGCAGTGGGAAGGATTCCCCCATCAACACTGACTGTGTTGATGGGGGAATCTAGCAATTTTCTTCCCTTCAACTCATGGTTGAAGGAAAGAAAATTAGTTAATGTATGGTCTGCCTAAGTACAAATACCCTAGAATGTATGCTGCTTATTTAATGAAAGCTTATGTGTTGATGCACAGCGTGCCAGTAGGTTCTGCTGGAGTGCCAAAACTTGAAGCCAGTCCAAGAGCCCCATGCACAGAGCAATTATTTATATTTCACTAAATGTACATTCTAAAAATGAATAACAAAAAATATAGATGCTATTTTAACATACAATTTTACTAGAAAATGTTTCATAAGAGGATTTAATTATGCATTAAAGTGTATCTAAAGCCAAAACATTTTATTTTGCTTTAGCATAGAGTAGGGAAGAGTAAGAACCCTTGCTGTGGTTTTTTTGTTGTCTGTGTCCCCAGATAGGATATTTGTTGACCATTGTCACAGGACTATGTAAGGGGAAATCAAAAAATTGTAACTGCAATAGAAAATAGAAAAACTTTTTTACTTAAGAGAAAATAGAAGGGAAATCTTTTCAAGAGGCCAATTGCTCTGGTGACAATTCTAGAGAATTTCACTCACTTCCTGAAGAAAAAGTTCAGCGTAGTCAGAGGCAGCAGACAGGATCAGGAACCAGAAGGCCGTCAGCCAGACAAGTCTTCAACAGGAACCCAGCAGAGAGTCTCTAGATATGTTGACCAAGGAGAAGACAATTGATGAAATGAACCAGGCAGTTTAAATAGCCAGGAGGGGCTGGCCGTTGGCTTGACTGATGAGCAGGAGATGATCAACAGGTGACCCACTGTGGAACGATAAGTATTGGCAATTAACTGACAGCTGAGCAACCTGAGCACAGAGAAGGAAGGGCTGGGAGCCCAGCCCTGACAGTACCCCCTCCTCAACGACCCCTCCCCCTTGGAGGATCACCAGGTTTGAGGGGAAAACGTCTATGGAAAGCACGGAGGATGACAGGAGCATGTATGTCCGAGGATGAGAACCAAGAACGTTCCTCCGGACCATACCCTTTCCAATGAACCAGGTACTGTATGCTCCCATGGAACCTACGGGAGTCAATGATTGATGGCATCTCATACTCCTCATGGTTCTTGACCTGCACCAGTTGAGGACATGGTACCAAGGTGGTGAAGTGGTTGCACACCAATGGTTTTAATAAGGAGACATGAAAAACATTTGGAATACGCATGTTAGAAGGAAGGTCTAATGCGTAAGCCACTGGGTTGATCCTACGTAGAATATAGAAAGGCCCAATAAATCATATTTCCAGGTCAGTGAGGGAACACTGAGTCGGAGGTTACGAGATGACAGCCAGACCCTCCCCCCAACCTGGTAGGAAGGCGCAGGTAGGCGTCGGTGGTCAGCATGGAGTCTGTACCTCTCGCTGTCGCAAGGACTCCTGGACCTGCACCCAAGTGGAACGAAGATCACGGAGATGCTCCTCTAATGCAGGAATTCTTTGAGGAACAAATGAGTCAGGCAACGTGCATGGTTGGAAACCACAATTCGCCATAAATGGATACAATCAGGAAGCTGTATTGATGGCACTATTGTGAGCAAACTCCGCCCAAGGTAGGAGGTCTAACCAGTTGTTATGGTGGTCAGAAATATAGCAGCGTAGAAACAGCTCAAAGGTTTGGTTGGCTCGTTCTGTGGCCCCATTGGACTGTAGGTGATGCGCAGAGGAGAAGGAAAGCTGAATTTCTAACCGTGCACAAAAGGCTAGCCAAAACCTGGAGACAAACTGGCTACCTCTGTCAGAGATGATAGCCTTGGGTAGCCCATGTAACCAAAAGATCTCCTGAGCAAAAATTAATGCCAGTTCTTTGGATGTGGGCAACTTCTTTAGTGGAATACAGTGTGACATTTTCAAGAATCGGTCAACCACCATTAGAATAACTGTGCTGCCCTGGGAGTTGGGTAACTCCACAATAAAATCCATAGACAGGTGGGTCCAAGGCCTCTCTGTATTGGGTATGGGTTGTAGGAGACCCACTGGGAGGTGGCGTGGTGTCTTACTCTGTGCACACACGGAACAAGCAGCTACAAAGGCGGTTACATCAATGCAGAGCCTAGGCCACCAGAATTGTTGAGAAATAGCCCAACTGAGTTGAATCCTCCCTGGGTCGCCAGCCGCCTTGGGAGAATGGTAAGTCTGCAGCAAAGCAGTGCGGAGATTCTCAGGGACAAAGCAGTGGTCACCAGGTTTCTCGGGAGGAGACTGGATCTGAGCAGCACAAAATCTGTCACCCAAAGGTGAGGTGAGACTGGTGCGTACAGTAGCCAGAATGCGATCGGGTCTGAGGCCACTGTAGAACTGCAGATAATTTCTCTGGGTCCATCAAAAAACCGGCAGTAGAAATATCAAAACCCGGAAATTGAACCTGTTCACGATGGAACTCACACTTCTCCAACTTATAATACAAGTTATTATCTCTCAGCCTCTGTAGCACACAGGAGACAACTGTGTGGTGGCTTTCTAGGGAATAAGAAAATATGAGAATATCTTTGAGATAAACCACCACACATTGCTGCAAAGTATCTCGGAGGACATCATTGATGAACTCCTGAAAAACTGCAGGAGCATTGCAAAGACAAAGCTGCATTACGAGGTATTCGTAATGTCCTGTCCTGGTGTTAAATGCAGTTTTCCATTCGTCTACCTCCTTGATTTTCACAAGATTGTTTGCCCCTCTCAGATTGAGCTTCGTGAAAACCGTTGCTCCCTTGAGGCGGTCAAATAATTCCATAATCAATGGAATCAGGTAGGTGTTCGTGATGTGATTGAGACCCCTATAATCCATACAAGGTCGCAGTTCACCACTCTTCTTTTTTTCAAAGAAGAAGCCAGCATCAGCAAGATTTGCGGATGAACCCTCGAGAAAGTGCGTCAGCAGCATGGTCCTCCATAGCTTTATCCTCCGAGACAGACAAAGGGTAAACCCGGCCACGGGGAGGCATAGCACTAGGTTGAAGATCAATTGTGCAAACATACGACCTGTGTGGAGGCAAACTACCGGCTTGACCCTTGTCAAAGACATCGCTAAATTTGCGGTACTCCTCTGGCAAGGAGGAGAGGGAAGAGGTGCACAAGACCTTTAGCCACTTTCCGAAAACATGTCTTACTGCATTGTGGCGATCAGGAAAGAACCTCAGCACAAAGCCAATCAAAAGAGAGGTTGTGCCTCTGTAACCAAGGATAACCAATAACCACTGGATAATGAGGAGAGGAAATGACTTAAAATTGGATTATCTCATGATGAAGAGCCCCAACGTAGCAGTCTCATGAGTGACATGGGCAGGCTGTAGAGGTCTCCCGTCAATGGCAAGTGGAGTGGCACGAAGCTGCAGCGGAATTGAGTGCTTAGACACAAAGGCACTGTCTATGAACAGGCCTACAGCCCCTGAGTTGATTACAGCCTGTGTATCGATGGACGACTCAGACCACGAAAGTGTAACTGAAACTAGAGGCTTATCCTTCAAGGCAACTGGGGACGTAACAACGCCATTTAAGGTCTGACTAGAATACTGTAATCACTGAGCAGCAAATAATATCACCTGTGATGTATTTCAGTTATTTTGCAAACCTGGCCTGTTAGTGGGCCCTGAGGACAGGGTTGATGACCACTGCCCTACAGGACCTCGGCTGCAAGCGTTTCCCGGATGGGTAGGACAAGACTTCAAGAAGTGACCTGCCTTGCCACAATAAAGGCACAATCTCTCCCTCCTCCTAAAGGCCCTATCATCCTCAGAGAGATGTTTGAAGCCTAACTGCATGGGTTCTACTTCACTGGCAGACTGGCTACCAGGAGGCATGGGAGGTGAGGGAGGCAAGGGTGGGACTGCAAAGCTCGGAGCCAAACATACAGGAGGCTTCCACAAGTGCTCCTTAAAGGAAGATCTCTCTGGATCTGGAGTCAAGGAGAATGGCAAACGTGATCAACTTCTCCAGATCTGTAAATATGTCTTGGTCTGCTATCTCATCTTTAATGTTATCTGAGAGACCATGAAAAAAAGCAGCCACGAGGGCCTCATTGTTCTGTTGCTCTTGGCAGCAGAAGTGGCGCGTGCGGGAACACCATATACCCTTTTAAACAAACTCTGGGTAACTCAGGACAGTTGCATCTCCCATAGAGGGTTTGGCCAGGCCAAGGCTCTATCAGAAATCAAAGAAATGATGAAGCCTACTTTGCTTCTGTCCATGGGGAACTCCTGGGGCAGCATCTCAAAGTATATCCCAAACTGGTTCAGAAACCCTCTGCATTGAACTGGATCACCCTCAAATCGCTGGGGAAGCGGAATGGAACCAGACATACCTCTTACAGAGGTAATATTTGAGGCAGGTGCCTGCACAGAGACTGGAGCAGCAGCAGGAAAGGCCTGAAACACAGGTTGTAGCTGAACAGCCACAGTGGGAGGATTCAGGTGAGCAGTGCGAATCAGGAGTGTCTGTTACGCTATGGCAAATTGATCTATGCAGTGATCCTGCTCTTTCAACCTGGAAAAAATATTACCACTAAGTGGAATGCCTACATCTTCTGAATTCATGGCCTTCGTCTACAGCCAGGAACCATGAAACAGACAGAGACAGAAAATGCAATAAAAATCACATCTTTTAATAAAATAGTAAAAATGGTACAACTGGTAAATGTAGTCAAAACATAACCAGGGTTCAGTAGCCAAATCAGGTAGTCAGAACAAGCCAGGAAATCAGGAAGGCGAAGATCAGAGTAGTTGGAGGAAGCAGACAGGATCAGGAACCACAAGGGATGCCAGCCAGGCAAGTCTTCAACAGGAACACATCAGAGAGTCTCTAGATATGTTGACCAAGGCAAAGGCAATTGATGAAATGAACCAGGCAGTTTAACCACTTCCCACCCGCCGTATGCAGAATGACAGCTGGGAAGGTGGTTCTGTTATCCTGACTGGGCGTCATATGACGTCCAGCAGGATAACATGCTGATCGCAAGTCTGACACACCACATCTCCAATCATGATAAGGAGCCTCTCTCAGGGGCTTCTTACCACGTGATCAGCTGTGACCAATCACAGCTGATCATCGCGTGAACCAAGAAGTGCCGGTAAACGGTATTTCTCGGTTTGCGCAGACAGGGAGAGCCGGTCGGCGGCTCTCCCTGTCAGAGGGGGGGGGTCTGTGCTGATAACCAGCACATTGATTATCAGCACAGCCCCCTCAGTTGTGCAAATCACCTGTAAATCAGTGCCCAGCAGTGTCCCAACAATAAAGTGTGCCAGTGCCCACCACAGTAGCAATCAGTGCCCAGCAGTAACACCTGTCAGTAATCTATCAGTGCTGCCCACCAAAAGAAAGCCCTATTTGTGGGAAGAAAATGATAAAAAATTTAGTTTGGGTACAGTGTTGCATGACTGCGCAATTGTCATTCAAAATGTGACAGCGCTGAAAGCTGAAAATTGTCCTAGGTAAAATGGCCGAAAGTGCCTGGTATTGAAGTGGTTAAATAGCCAGAAGGGGCTGGCTGTGGGCTTGACTGATGAGCAGGAGATGATCAACAGGTGAGCCACTGTGGAACGATGAGTACTGGCAATTACCGACAGCTGAGCACAGAAGGAAGGGCTGAGAGCCCAGCCCTAAGAGCCGGTTCACACGGCGGCGACTTGTCAGGCGACCTAGCCGCCTGACAAGTCGTCTCCCGTTCTGTACAATGGAACCGTTCTAATCGGAGCGACGCAAGTCGCTCCGACTTAGAAGAAAGGTTCCTGTACTACTTTGGGGGCGACTTGCATAGACTTCTATACAGAAGTCGTCTTGCAAGTCGCTGCGGCAGTCGTGTGCAGGTCGCCTCGGTGAGGCGACCTGCAAGTCGTGCCGCTTCTAATGTGAACCGGCGCTGACACTAATCATATGCAGCTGCATTGATTACAATGAGCACAATTCAATTTACCTTACAAAAATATAGCTCCACTGGACACAGTAAGCCAGAACTAAATCTACCTAATCCCAGCACTTATCTAGGAGGGTGCTGGGATTAGGTACATTACATCTACATTACTTACCTGAATTGAAGTATGTTGTCCCAGGATGTAGAGGCTGCTGGATTCTATAGAAATGTTCACTGCAGGACTGCCCTATCCTCTTTATATCTGCAGCTGAACTTCTGGTGCTGTGGGGATAAACAGATTTGGGTCTCCAGGCTTAGCTGTACTAAAGATGATCTGACAGATGATCTGATGATCTCACCTCTTCCACTGAGAAATGTTCTTTCACCAATTTACACTGTCTGTAACAGGATCTATGAATGAATCAGGGTCTGATAAGTCACTAGAGTCTCTCCCCCATTCACAGATCCTGTTACAGAAAGTGTAATGCAAACTTTTCTCAGTTGCAGAGGTGGAGTGGGGCGACATGCCTCCATCAGAACCTCTTAGTACAACTGAGCCCAGAGCCCTAAAGGTGTTAACCCTCCACGGCATCAGAAGCTCAGCAGAAAGAGAACAAGGCAGCCCTGCAGTGAAGATCTCTACAGCAGAATCCAGCAGCCTGCACATCATTGGACGTACTTCATTACATTAGAGAAAAAAAATGTTTTTTTAACTGAACTTCTGCTTTAAGGAATGCAGTTTGGTGAGTCCATTATGACTAAGCAGCAATAAGAGTGACCTAATAATTTATTTTTTTTTTGTTTGAAGGAAAACATGGAAGTAACTGGTACATTTAAACAACAGAAATTTCGTCTTGTGGAACAAGGATTTGACCCATCAGCAATATCAGATCCACTCTATTTCTTGGACGATTCTAAACAGTCATATTTGCCAATGACCAAAGACATTTATGACAAAATTACCAATGGTCTGCTAAAACTCTAATCATTGTTTTTTTTCCGGGTATACATATTATTTCCTCTGGACGAAAATACTGAAACTGTGATGCTTTAACCACTGCCTTTACAGGTTTATTACACAAAAATGATACCTGTTATGCTTAAAACTAAGTTTAGCTGCTAAAATGTGAGGCATGATTTACATTTTTTCTCTATAACAAAAACATTTTGACTACATAATGCCAGTATAGCATTTTTTTTTTTTTTTAAACTGTTGTTAAAGACACACTAACTTTATTTTTCTCTTCCTGTTTTTTTCAGTAAATTTGTTGAATGATTTTTTTTTATTTCTTACACTCCATAATTTGTCTCCTGGAGGACACCCTATCAGTCTTATTCATGAAACATATCAGTACGGTGCTTGGGGGGGGGGGGGGGGGGGGGGGGAACGGCGGATGCCTTAGCGAGGTTGGTTTAATGCTTTCCTTCATAAACTTTTTCCATCATACCCCTCTCTCAAGCAGTTGAACTTGTGCTCTCCCCTACCTCTCCTACATTTTTGGATCAGTCATATATGACCAAGTTTAACCACTTCAGCCCCAGACCATTTGACTGGCCAAAGACCAGAGCACTTTTTGCGATTCGGCACTGTGTCACTTTAACTGACAATTGCGCGGCCGTGCGATGTGGCTTCCAAACAAAATTGATGTCATTTTTTTCCCCACAAATAGAGCTTTCTTTTGGTGGTATTTGATCACCTCTGCGTTTTTTTTATTTTTTGCGCTATAAACAAAAAAAGAGTGCCAATTTTGAAAAAAAAAACACAATATTTTTTACTTTTTGCTATAATAAATATCCCCCAAATATATATAAAAAAACTTTTTTTTTTCCTCAGTTTAGGCCGATATGTATTCTTCTACATATTTTTGGTAAAAAAAAATCGCAAAAAGCGTATATTCATTGGTTTGCGCAAAAGTTATTACGTCTACAAAATAGGGGATAGATTTATAGCATTTTTATTATTTTATTTTTATTTTACTAGTAATGGCGGCGATCTGCATTTTTTTTTTTTCTTTTTTTCTTTTTTTTTTTATCGGGACTGCGACATTATGGCAGACACGTCAGACAATTTTGACACATTTTTGGGACCATTGGCATTTTTACAGCGATCGGTACTATAAAATTGCATTGATTACTGTAAAAATGTCACTGGCAGTGAAGTGGTTAACCACTAGGGGGCAGTGAAGGGGCTAAGTGTGTCCTCGTACGTGTTCCAACTGAAGGGGGGGATGGGACTGTACAGGGGAGATGACATATCGCTGTTCATACTCTGTACAGTCTGTTCTCCCCTCAGAGAACCGGAAACTGTGTGTTTACACACACAGATCCCAGTTCTCCGTGTGCCCCGAGCGATCGCAGGAGCCCGGCGGTGAAAGCGACCGCTGGGCACTCACAATGGCTCCGTGGTCAAGCAGGGGGCGTGCACTTGCCCCCTAGTGGCCATCTATATTACCGACGTAAGATGATGGCGATTCGCGCAGCTGAGCCATGTTGCTGCAGTACAACTGCGGCGGCTGGTTGGCATGGGTTTATAAATAAAATGAGACCAATTCTTATTAAGGCTAAACCTCGCCTAGGATATGATTAAAAAACTGTTTTACTTACCTCAGCCCTGGATTCCACAGGCTTCTTCTTTCATATGACTGGTCCCCTGAAGCCATTTCTCTTTAGATCTCTTAGTACAATGCAGGACCAGCAGTCCTGCATTGTAAATATGAACACAAAGGCCCTGGAGTGTTGGTGGGAAGAAGAAGAAAGCAGGGAATGAGGTATATAAAGAATGCTTTTTAACATTCCCCTTGACAAAAACAAGCAACCCTTGTGGTTTGGGGGGGAGCCTCACTGAAATGATAGTCTTGTAATGTGCCTGGAGTTCATTTTTAAACTGAAATAACATGACCAGCAACTGAATTTATAGACCACAGCAAAAGGAATCCGGGTGCAGCCTTGTGCTTTCAGAAAACTCAAAATCCTAGTATGTTCCTAACCAACATTGGCTCCTGTCCCTATACCTACCCCATCTCCAGATTCTTTCAGTGACGCACTTATACTTTATAGGGTCCAGATGCCCATCATTATTGCCAAATCCTTGCGCAAGCACCATGTTCAATAGATCACTATGGAACACTGAATTGGTTCTTATAGAAATCCTTGCCTCCTTGGTCATTTTAACACTGATGGCACTGCTAGGCAGGTACATGCAGCAACCACCTAATATGCACCTTCTCTTCTGCAGCACCTTTGTGCCCCCCGAGGGGGAAAGTGCCACACACTTTGAGAATCACTGGTTTAATGTCACTGGAAAATTGTGTTGCTTAATTGGACTAGTAGCCAAGTGAAAGCTGACAAGGATACAGATAAAACTGTCAGTGTTGTTTGTAATGTGTACAGAAAAATAAAAAGATTTATTTTAATGAAACAATATTTTTTGAAGTGTTTTTATTATTTTTTTTTTTTTTAATGAGGTTAACTGCGTTAAATGTATTAATTACACTGGAATAGTGTTTTATGTTGTAAACTATATCAGATCTTAGGAATGCATGTTTCCACATGCCGCTCCAATGTGACTTCTAATATCATGGCTAATATATTGAAAATGTAAATCTGTCATGTGAGGCCAAGAGCTAGCTAAAACACTGTTGAGCTAGCTAGAACACTGCAATTTACTATATTTTTTTACATTCATGTTTAACCACTTGCCGACCAGCTCACGACGATATACGTTGGCAGAAGGGCATGTACAGGCATGTTAACGTACCTATACGTTACCCTTTAAGATGCAGCTTGTGGGTGCGCGCGCACAACCGCGAGCTCCGTGAGTGTTACCCTGGACCCACGATCGTCTCACGGAGAGGAAGAACAGGGAAATGCTGATGTAAACAAGCATTTCGGGAGCGGTGATCAGTGTCGTGTCACACATAGCCCATCCCCCCCCCCCCCCCACAGTTAGAACACATCCCTAGGACACACTTGAACCCTACAGCGCCCCCTCCTGGTTAACGCCTTTACTGCCAGTCACATTTACACAGTAATCAATGCATTTTTAATCGCACTGATCGCTGTATAAATGTGAATGGTCCCAAAATAGCGCCAAAAGTGTCCGATCTGTCCACCATAATGTTGCAGTCACAATAAAAAATGCTGATTGCCACTATTACAAGTAAAAAAAAAAAATTATTAATAAAAATGCCATAAAACTATCCCCTATTTTGTAGACGCTATAACATTTGCGGAAACCAATCAATAACTGCTTATTGCGATATTATATTATTATTTATTTATTTTTTTTTTTTATCAAAAATACGTAGAAGAATACGTATCTGCCTAAACTGAGGGAAAAAAAAATGTATATATTTTTCGGGGGATATTTATTATAGCAAAAACTAAAAAAAAATTGTTTTTTTTTCAGGATTGTCTCTTTTTTTTTTTTTTGTTTATAGCGCAAAAAATAAAAACCGCAGAGGTGATCAAATACCACCAAAAGAAAGCTCTATTTGTGGGGAAAACAGGATGTCAATTTTGTTTGGGAGCCATGTCGCACAACCGCGCAATTGTCAGTTAAGGATTTAGGGGACTCAGAAGTCCAAAATGTCACTTCTAGTCCATATTGCATCTTAAATTTATTTTTCTGTCTGAAAGCTGGTAGAAAGAGGGCTTCTCTGCAGTGACCCAGACATTAAGATACAGCACAGGGCAGAAGTGACCCTGCACACCCTCAAGATGGCAGATTAACTAAAGATATATGCAACCAATGGAAGACAATGCTTTGAAGAGTTCTAAACTTTGCCCTCTATTGCCTACAGTGGGACCTGGACGAGAAGCAAGTTAAGGGGGTAATATGTATATTTAAGTCAATGTTTAACTAAGAGGCATAGGGTTTAATTTACTAAAGGTAAATATGTTATTTAAATATTCAATGGGGATTTTTCCTTAGCCTAGTGAATGAGATGAAGCTGTACTACCTTCCTCATCCAATCCCATGCAAGCAAAAATTGTTTTTTTTTAAATTCTCTATGCACTTGATTGGGTATTCTTACAAAGTGAATTGTCACCACATTTAATAGGCTAAGGGAAAATTCCCTTGCAAAGTGAACAGCTTGTTTGTCTTTAATAAATAAACCCCATAGCTGTTAACACACTGACAGATTAAGTATAATCTATTTTTGTGGATTATTGAATTGCTGCATGTGCTCATACTCATTTGTAGGTGGCCATTTATGATCCCCTTTTGAAATACCATGTTGACTGGCCGTTATGCTGACCTCTAATTCTTTGAATCATTGACCCAGAATAAATGCAGATATGAAAAGTTATAGTAAGGTTGGTAGTCTTTATCTGAATACCTATTCTGGGTCAAAATATAAAAGCAAGAAGATCAGGATGACAGCCAGGCAGCTAACATCTTCACAAAACACTAAAGAAGAGAGTGCATAGCTGCCCTAGTGTAACGTGGCTTTAATATGGTAAAGTTAAAAACACTACAATGGTCAAACTCACATTGTGTGAAGATAGATACAGCATAAGGATTCCACTGTGGCCTCACTCCTATAACCACCTCAAGATCCCAACGGGAAGAGGGAGCCATGGACGTTCAACCTAGCTGCCCAAGTTCTGGCAGCACATCCGAAGCTATCCACCACCACGCTAGACGTGCAGATCCTTATGTGCTTGCGTCCGGTCCAGCCGGCGCGGCTCTTCGAGGACACACAAACCCACACGAGCAGGATACAGGGAGGAAGAGAGTGAGGACGTCACACAGTTGCCATGACAACACGTTTCGGGGGTATGGCCTCCTTCCTCAGATAGGGTTATGACCTGAGGAAGGAGAAAATGCCTCAGAAACGCGTTGCAATGGCAACTGTGCAACGTCCTCACTCTCTTCCCCCCTTTATTGCATCAGAGGTCAGCATCGGCAGCTGTTTTTGTAATAACAGTTTTTATTTAACCTACCCATAGGCATTAGAGGAATATCTTTTTCTCCTGTCATTTACAATAGTTTGTCTTAAAAGTACGGCCCGGAGATTTATCTGTATTATGACAAGGAGACTGCATTAGGTATTTGGTTTACTGTGGCTGTCTGTAGTTGTAACAAGGTACTCTGATTATATTATAAACTTATCAAAATAACAGATGTTAGATGACAGTCATATGATAAGAATTTACCTTGAACTAGTGGGAATAAAAATATGCAGACCATTCTATCTAAAAATGTTAGTTGCCCAGCTGCTATGCTGATTAATGCGCTATAATACTTTTTTTACAGGAGTCATAGACCTAGGACAAATATGCAGATCAGGAATTCTGACTTCACTGGTCACATACTTGTTCCAGGACAGAGACCTAAAGAAAAGACCTAGCATTTTCTAAAGCAGACAGTAATCTAGGTGAAAGCCTAGTTCCCAGAGAATTTCCAATCACAGCTATAATGTCGTGCTCCAGCAAAAGAATGAGAAGGATAGCTGGTCAAAGTTGCGCACTTGCTTCACAAGGGAGGACGTAATGGGGGAGACTGTCATTAGAAACCGTGCAAATAGGGTGGCTTCTCTGGACCAATTGCATTCCTTCTCAATGTTAATCAAATGAATGGGTAGCCAAGTTGATACCTTGCCTGGGACCTTATCTTAACTTAATGCGTCTCTGCTTGGTCTGGAGGAAACTCTTCAAGCTGGCTGGAATTTTGCAATCATAATTGTTACTACCATCTTGAGAAGGTAGTTCTTGTCTGTGTATTGTCAGAGGATGCGAGCGTGTGTCACAAAGTGAAACCTGTCCATGAGTGGACATTTTTTGCTGGTCAGATTACCAAGCAGCCAACTGTGCTTGACTGTCTGATGCGTAATAATTTGATGTGTAATTTTCTGAATTACACATTTGACATACTGGGGGTCATTTACTATAGCGCCAATATGCGATCCCACGGCACATGAAAATAGACCCCAATTAAGCCAATTAAGACTTCAACTGGGTGGACATGCAAATGGAAAATCGCACTATTGCCGGTGAACATGCCTGTCAAATCTGCATATGTGAGAATAGTTGAAATCAATGGGGCTTGAACCTGCAGAATCCAAAGTCCTCATTGGAGACTTGTATGCAAGTTATTTTCCATAAAAAGTGTATGGGGACCTGGGCAATGAAAGAATAGGGAAATATATAGAGATAACCCCCCTTCATCTCAGTTCCTGATCCAACATCAGTCACTTCCCCATCCCCCGCTTCAAATACTAAGGTTACCATGACCACCCCGTCTATGACATTCACCTTAGCCTGCAACTTATGCCTCATTGGGCCTCGCATCGCCCCCCCCCCCCCGAACTTACCCCTTCACCAATCTTCCCTTTAATAAAATATTCCTTTAAATATCGTGCCTGGGGGGTTGTAACGTACCTGGGATGTGAGCCTGACGTGTGGAGGGGGACCTCCCGTACCACCCTGGCTCGGAGACCACTGGAGTGGGAAAAGTGGCGGTAAGAGCACAGTGAGGTAAAGGTGCCTGAATCCTTACTGCTTGAAGTGGTCTCCTTGCGTGGAAGCTGGAGTGGTGGTTGCAGATCAGCAGATGCAGGTTAGCAGCAGAGTGGATGCAGGTCAGCAGGTGCAGATTGCAGAGCAGCGGATGCAGGTTAGCAGATGCAGGTTTGCAGAGTAGGGGATGCAGGTCAGCAGATGCAGGTTTGCAGAGCAGCGGATGCAGGTTAGCAGATGCAGGTTTGCAGAGTAGCGGATGCAGGTCAGCAGATGCAGGTTTGCAGAGCAGCGGATGCAGGTTAGCAGATGCAGGTTTGCAGAGCAGCGGATGCAGGTTAGCAGATGCAGGTTTGCAGAGCAGTGGATGCAGGTCAGCAGACAGAAGCGGAGTCAGACGAGCCGGGTCATACACATCAGGGAATACAGCAGAAATGGCAGGCAGAGAATAGTCAGAGTCCAGGCTGGGTCTTGGCAACAGGCAATCAGGCAGGTAACAGAGCCGGGTCAAACTAGCCAAAGTCAGGATTGGAGACATAAGCAGGGTCAGGAAGCCGGGTCAAAACACAGGAACAGAGTACTGGTACAATCAGGAACACAAGGAACAGAAGCAGATCAAACCGCAAGGGGCAGCGCCATTGAGCATCTTTTAAAGGCTATTGGGCGCCAAAGCGCGTCTAACGTGCGCGCATGCGCACATTCGTGTGTGTGGTCCGTGACTCGCGCATGTGCATAGGCGCAAGTCTTCTGGAACGGAACGAACGTTCGTGACAGTGCCCCTCCCTTAAGGGCAACCTCCGGGTGCCCAAGAGAACTCTTTTCTGAGGGTGATTACGGAAAAAGGCCTGGATTAATTCTTGAGCGTGAATGTTCCGTTGGGGTTCCCAGGAATTTTCTTCCAGATCGTAACCCTTCCATTTGATCAGGAATTGTATCTGATTCCTTATTCGGCAATCTAAGACGGCCTCTACTTCAAACTCCTCATCTCTGTCAATGATCACAGGTTCAGGTGGTCTTGATCCTCTGTCTGGAAAAGGATCAGGCACTGTAGGTTTTAATAACGAGACATGAAATACCTGGTGGATTTTCAAAGACTCCGGTAAGGCAAGTTCATAGGAAACGTCATTTAATTTCCGTTTTACTGGGAAAGGACCAATGAATTTGGGTGCCAATTTCCTTGCGGGGCAGGCCATCTTAAGATTGGTGGTGGATAACCATACTTGATCGCCTTGTTGCAGGCATAACTCCCCCCTCCTCTTCCTGTCAAACATCTTCTTATTGGTTGCCTGTGCCCTGGTCATGGCTTCCTGTAATATCTTGCTATAACGAGTCAGGAAATCGACAGTACTCTGGACCGCCGGGACTGTTGAATCCGGGATGAGATCAGGTAGAAAGGTTGGATGGTACCCGTAATTGGCAAAGAATGGAGACTGACCTGTAGCCGAATGACTGGCATTATTAAAGGCAAATTCTGCCAGGGGTAGTAATGATACCCAATCATCCTGAACAAAGGAGGTGAAGCATCGGAGATATTGCTTGAGCGTTTGATTCGTCCTCTCAGTTTGCCCATTGGTCTGAGGGTGATAGGACGAGGACATGGACAGTTCAATCTTCAGAGCCCTGCATAAAGCCCTCCAGAAACGAGAGGTGAACTGCACCCCTCTGTCCGCAGGAACCTCGTGTAGCCTTACTATCTCTCTAATGAAGACTTGGGCAGTTTCCATGGCAGAGGGTGTGCTTTTTAGTGGAACAAAGTTGGTCATCTTGGATAAACGGTCAACTACGACAAAAATGACTGAATAACCTTCTGATGGAGGAAGTTCCACTACGAAATCCATGGCAATCATTTTCCAAGGACGGTCGGGACTGGTAAAGGTCTGAGCAGACCCCAGGCGTTGCTTCTAGTGGTCTTGCTACGGATACAGGTAGCACAAGAGCTTATATATTCCCTGCAGTTCTTCTCAAGATCCGGCCACCAAAACGTACGTTGGACTAGTTCCAGAGTCTTATGCATTCCGAAATGGCCTGCCAGAGGATGATCATGACACAAATTCAGCACTGTGACTCGGACCTCTTCAGGCACAAAGATCTTGTTGTCTCTCCACAGTAGACCATCCTTGAGTGGCAGAGTAACTCCAGGAGGGCCAGACACACCTGAAGAGACTTGCTTCAAGCTGGACATGAGGTCAGTTTGCAAAAGTAAAAAGTTACCTTCCGATAGAATGGTGTCTGGAGCTGGTACTTTCTTCGGATCATCAAACATGCGGGAAAGAGCGTCCGGTTTTGTGTTCTTGGAGCCAGGCCGGTAAGTTATGTGAAATGAGAACCTAGAGAAAAATAATGCCCATCGTGCCTGGCGGCGTCTCAGACGTTTGGCAGCTCTCAGATACTCTAAGTTCTAGTGATCTGTATAAATGAGTATGGGGTGCGCTGCTCCTTCCAACAAATACCTCCACTCCTCAAGGGCCGATTTAATGGCCAGTAGTTCCCTGTCCCCAACATCATAGTTCTTTTCAGATGGGGTGAGCTTCCGGGAGAAGAAAGCTATGGGGTGCATCAAGTCCTTGACACCCTGGCGTTGGGAGATGACAGCTCCAACCGCAGTCTCTGAGGCATCTACTTCAAGTAGGTAAGGAAGCGCAGGATCAGGATGACTCAGAATAGGAGCCGATGTGAAAAGTCCTTTTAAGTCTGTGAAGGCGGCCTGTGCCTCGGGAGTCCAATGGAACTGAGCATTCTGCTTGGTCAGCTGCGTGATTGGGGAGATAATAGCAGAGAAGCCCTTGATGAATCTCCAATAGAAGTTTGCAAAGCCAACAAAGCGCTGCACCCCTTTCTTGTCTGAAGGTGCAGGCCAATCCAGAATGGCTGAAACTTTCTGAGGATCCATCTTGAATCCCTCTGTTGATATCACGAGGCCAAGGAACTGGATACTCTGTCGCTCAAACTCGCATTTTTCTGGTTTTGCGTATAGTCCATGTTGACAAAGGCGACAGAGTACATTCTTGACATGTTCTCGATGCTGCTCAAGGGAAGAAGAAAAAATCAAAATATCATCTAGATAGACAACTACATAAATGTCCAGACAGTCTCTAAAAACATCATTAATCAGGTGCTGAAATGTGGCTGGGGCGTTACATAACCTAAAAGGCATTACTAAATATTCGTAATGGCCGAACCTAGTACGAAAAGCAGTCTTCCACTCATCCCCTGCACGAATGCTGACCAAGTTGTAAGCCCCCCCGCAGGTCTAATTTGGTAAACACAGAGGAGGTTCTAAGTCTTTGAAAGAGTTCAGGTACCAGGGGCAAAGGGTATCGGTTCTTAACCGTGATCTTATTCAGCTCCCGATAGTCCACACAGGGTCGGAGAGAGTGGTCTTTCTTTTCCACGAAAAAGATTCCTGCTTCTGCTGGAGAGGTGGAAGGGTGGATGAATCCCCTCTTAAGATTCTCATCAACGTATTCCTTCAGTACCCCTAGTTCCCCTTCAGATAAGGGAAAGATACGTCCGAAAGGAATCTCAGCACCGGGAAGAAGCTCGATTGGACAGTCGTATGGACGATGAGGTGGAAGAACTTCGGCCCTTACGTTTACTGAAAACGTCCAAGAACTCATGGTATTGTTTGGGCACAGCAGAGCATGTTTCAGGATCTGGTTCCAGGCATAACAAAGGACCAGAGGTGCTGGGGCATGATGGCACGCAATGGTGCAGGCAGTAAGGTGACTGGAACTTAACACTTCCGGTTCCCCAATCGATCTGGGGATTGTGTGCCTGAAGCCAAGGTAAGCCAAGAATGACTGGAAACAAAGGAGAGGAAATGGCATTCAGGCTCAAAAGTTCCTTATGATCCACAGGGGTGATTACAGGCAAAGGAGGGGTTTCCTGGGTCACTACTCCAGATTTGATGCAGGACCCGTCTGCCAGGAAGATGGAGAGTCCCTGGGCCTTGGGCTGAAGGGGGATGCGTTGTTGGGTTGCAAAGTCTAAATCGATAAAACAACTGCATGCCCCTTTCCGGCATTAGGAATGAGATTGGTATGGCCAGGTGAGTGGCGCTGGCAGTGGAAGGTGCATGATTAGAAGATGAGGTGGCCAGGAACTTGCGCATCTTAGCAGGACAAGAGGAGATGTAGTGACCAGCTTCTCCACAGTATAGGCATAGATAATTCTCCTTCTTGGGCGGACAGGGAATGTTTCATCAGTTCAGGCTGCTTTGGCTTGATGGAGTGCATGGAAGTTGGCATCCGGGCTAGCATCCAAGCTGGGGGGAGCTGCTGAGTAGACCTCTCTGCTCTGCATTCCCGAAGTCGTCGGTCTATCTGGATGGATAGCGTAATTAAAGTCTCTAGAGCATCAGGAACATCAACCCGGGCCAATTCGTCCTTTAAACTCTCAGACAGACCGAGACGAAATTGGTGTCGGAGAGCAGCCTCATTCCACTGAGTGTCCGCGCTCCAGCGTCTGAAATCGGTTACATAGTCCTCTACCGCTCGGCGGCCTTGCTGGAGCACGTGGAGGGCAGCCTCGGCGGTGGAAGTCCGCTGGGGGTCGTCATAAAGTCGGGCCATGGCATCAAGGAAGGATGACAAAGAGTTCAGATCCATATGGCGGACTTCAAGTAGGTGATGGGCCCAGGCCTGGGGTTCCCCCTGCAGCAAGGTGATAACAAAGCCTACTTTGGTAACTTCGGATGAGAAAGTCCGTGGCAGCAATGAGAAATAAAGTTTGCATGCGTTGCGAAACGCCCGGAATTGATTACGATTCCCAGAGAACTTCTCAGGGACAGACACCCTAGGCTCGGGAGATGGGTATGCTGAGATGGTCAAATCTTGTGTCCGCTTTTCCATTCGGACGAGGCTGTTTTCCAGGGTCTCCATGACCTGAGTGAGGGCTGTGAGAGTTTGACAGACAAAGTCCATAGGCGAGGTTCCTCCTGCAGGCTCAAACATGGTGGTTTGATACTGTAACGTACCTGGGATGTGAGCCTGACGTGTGGAGGGGGACCTCCCATACCACCCTGGCTCGGAGACCACTGGAGTGGGAACAGTGGCGGTAAGAGCACAATGAGGTAAAGGTGCTTGAAGTGGTCTCCTTGCGTGGAAGCTGGAGTGGTGGTTGCAGATCAGCAGATGCAGGTTAGCAGTAGAGTGGATGCAGGTCAGCAGGTGCAGATTGCAGAGCAGCGGATGCAGGTTAGCAGATGCAGGTTTGCAGGGTAGCGGATGCAGGTCAGCAGATGCAGATTTGCAGAACAGCGGATGCAGGTTAGCAGATGCAGGTTTGCAGAGTAGCGGATGCAGGTCAGCAGATGCAGGTTTGCAGAGCAGCGGATGCAGGTTAGCAGATGCAGGTTTGCAGAGCAGCGGATGCAGGTTAGCAGATGCAGGTTTGCAGAGCAGTGGATGCAGGTCAGCAGACAGAAGCGGAGTCAGACGAGCCGGGTCACACACATCAGGGAATACAGCAGAAACGGCAGGCGGAGAATAGTCAGAGTTAGGCCGGGTCTTGGCAACAGGCAATCAGGCAGGTAACAGAGCCGGGTCAAACTAGCCAAAGTCAGGATTGGAGACATAAGCAGGGTCAGGAAGCCGGGTCAAACCACAGGAACAGAGTACTGGTACAATCAGGAACACAGGGAACAGAAGCAGATCAAACCGCAAGGGGCAGCGCCATTAAGCATCTTTTAAAGGCTATTGGGCACCAAAGCGCGTCTAACGTGCACGCATGCGCACATTCGTGTGTGCAGTCCATGACTCGCACATGCGCATAGGCGCACGTCTTCTGGAACGGAACGAACGTTCGTGACAGGGGTCCCCTTAGTCTGCCTGCAAAGTGGCGCATCTGTGCAATGTGCCACAGCAAAATGACATTTCTAAAAGAAAAAATGTAATTCAAACTTGCTCACAGCTGTAATGTATTGCCTGAACTAATATAGGTGAAAAATCAAGGAAAAAAAAGCGTAGGGTCCCCTACCTAAGGGTAACTCCATGCCAACATTTAAAAAAAATTTTGGGAATCCCCCCCAAAATCCATACCAGACCTTTTATCTATACATGTAGCCTGGAGGTCAAGTTGGGGGCGGGGGCTCCACATGCCCTCAACATGGGATGAAAGACAATAGACAGTTTTTGACAAGTCTGTTATTAAAAATGTCTTCTTCTTCCCCCATTTTTTCCTTCTTCTTCTGGCTTCTTTGTCCTTTGGTCTTTTCCTTCTTCCTCTGCTCCTGCTGCTGGCTCGCCAAAGACAGATCAGCGGGCCGCAGCGTCAGAGGAGGGTCATTTTGGATCTTCAATGGGTTGGTGTTGTTGTCCGGGGGACACTCACGCATAAGGATCGTGCTGGAGTGCGCCCCCGCGATCCTGCTCCTTCTGAAGGGCGTTCGGGAACATCCTCTCAGAAGGAGGAAGCTCCCACCCGGCCATTTATGTGCAGTGGACGGGTGAGAAGTGATTAACCATGTGTTCGACTGTGTCCAATCACAGTTGGTCACATGTTAACACGGAGATGCCAGTAACTGGCTCTCCTCGCCTGACACTGACAGTGTGTGGCGAGGAGAGCTAATCAGCAGCATCTCCACGCAGGGGGATATCTAGGAATGTAATCAGGGAACTGATCATCAGTGCCCTGATTACAATATAGCAATACAGTGTCACCATTGCCCACCAATGTCAGCAATCAGTGCCCACCAGTGGAAGCAATCAGTGCCCACAAGTGCCACCAATCAGTGCCCATTAGCGATGCCAGTCAGTGCTGGCAATCAGTGCCGTCTATCAGTGCTGCCCATCAATGCCCATTACTGCTGTCAATGCCCGTGAGTGTCGCCCATCAGTGCCACACATCAATTCCCATCAGTGCCCATCAGTACCGCCTATCAGTGCTCATCAGTGCCACCTATCAGTGCCCATAAGTGCGGCATATTAGTGCCTCCTCATCAGTGCCACCTCATCAGTGCCCACCAGTTCAGCCTATCAGTGCCCATCAGTGCTGCCTCATCGGCGCACATCAGTGAAGGAGAAAAATTACTTAGTTACAAAATTTACTGACAGAAAAAAGTCAATGTTTTCTGTCTTTTCTCTTTTTTTTGTAAAAAATAAAAAACTCAGCAGTGATTAAATACCACCAAAAGAAAGCTCTATTTGTGTGAAGAAAATGATAAAAAATTTGTTTGGGTACAGTGTAGTACGACCGCTCAATTGTCATTCAAAGTGTGACAGCACTGAAAGCTGAAAAATGGCTTTGGCAGGAATGGGGTGTAAGTGCCCGGTAGGCAAGTGGTTAAGGGGGTAAAATCTTCTGAGGCTGAAGTGGTTAAATAAAGTAGCTAAGCTTGCTCACCCACCCATTAAAGGACACACCCACCAGTGCAATTTTTCTTGAGGTAAGCCTCAAGTGCTAACACATGTTCATCAGGAATGCACACTCTTTGCAAATGAAAAAATGCCTCAGAATTGATATCTGTGCAGGGTAAAGCTCAAAATAACACATGTCCAAGGCTCTGCCCATGATCAGTGATCCCAAAAATCTCCAAATCAAACTTGCACATTGTTGGGCATGTGGCAGGTCCAAAACAGGAAACCATAAGCATACAAAATTAAAATATGTGTGCAGCATCACACCAGACTTAGACATCCATATCTGGGCCAAAACACCCCAGTTCTAAATTTGGTACAAGCCCACACTTACTTGATTTATAATGTAATTTCTTGGGGTTCCAGTATGTGAAGCCCATCAAAAATGTTAGCACTGATGAAAAAGAAACTTCAACACCACAACATACAAACCTCTAGCCAGGTAGCAGGATTGGGATTCAAACTCAAAAACTCAGGGCTGCTAGGCAAAAGTGCTAACCCATTAGCCACTGTGTGGCCACATGATTTTTAGCTGCATCTCTGTGGTGTAAAACAGTCCTAAGTCCCAGGGGTGCAAGAAGTTAATCAATGCAGATGTACTGTGGAAGGTCAGAGAGCCAGTGAACAACCTGTTTCTGGCATATGCCATCTTTTTTCAAGGCTGGTTATGGCTGATTACTGTCAGCATTCTGAGAGCTAAGCAGCTGTCATTTTGAGAGTTTTGAAAAATGAAAAATATTGAATATATATACTGCGCTGTGAATAAATTATATATAGGTAAAGCTGCAAACACCGCTAGAAGACAATCAGCAATAGAGTAGAAAAAAGGATGCTGCGCTAAACTTATAATATAAGAGTGAGAACTATATCAAGAACTCACATAAAAAGAAAACAATAAAGTATTCAAATAACATAAATAAATATGTGACAAAAAATAGAAAATAAAAAATGAGTAAATCTGACATAAATAATGTCAATGTGGAATAATGTTACAGTCCATGCGAATAACAAAGTTCTGTTTAATGTGTCCTCGTGAAAATAATGATGTGTCCAAATAGTGTGTCCAAATATTGAAAAGTGGAGTGCTCAAAAGATAGCTAGCAGCACCACCACCCTTAGGAGAGAGGCTTACCGGAACTCACAGATCTGAAGGGGATTATACCTCTCAGATCATGAATGGCTTGTGATAAAAATCCAAAGTGATACGGCTGGTCTTGGTTCCAAGAGTGGTCACCAGGGCCTGGTTTGTCGTAAGGACTCAAGGGGTATGTAGTAAATTCCAAAGGAAGAGGGAATTCCTTTGGAATCCCGTATCCCTTTGGATTTTTGTTTCTACTCTATTTTGTGGGTTTTGGCTTGGTAAGAGGCTGCAGTTAGTGCTGGTGGGGAAATGTTAAGGCTGATTGGAGTTCTTGCCAATGAAAAACAACTTCACTTCATGAAGTGGCATGTTTGGGATTAAAACCCAGATCCTCAGGGCTACTAAGCAGAAGAGCTAACCCGTTAGCCACTGAGCTGCCACGTGCGGTACCCTCCTATACATAAATACACAGAAATACTCCATTTCTCTGGACATATAGGTGGTGGAAAATTAGTCTGGAGTTATTCTTCTTGATTTATTCTGTGATATTTGGTTCTTGGTGTGTGAGTGTAGAATAGTGATGTTACCCTCTGATTTTTAGGAATTACATTTTTATTTCTGATGTTGGTACACATATCACATTTTCTGTGCTCAAATTAAGATCATTTGGAAATAATAAAAAACACACAAAATTGTGACCCATTTTAAATTTGCATCAGCCATAGTATTGTTTGTGGTTTGTAAAGACACCTGTGTGAGTTTATGTAAAGATTTTTGTGAGATAGACAGCAACAAGTGAAAGTGACAGACAAAAAAATATTTTACCAAAACATGAAAACATTACACATTCTAGCATTCTTAAAAACAAAATAGATGATGAAGAAGCAACACTGTTGCAAGGACAATTTGAGAGAAAGATACATTTCATCTCAACATGAAAAGGATTTATTTGGGGAAGTTATAATTGTACCATTAGAATCAATGACTACATAACTCTCATTTTCAAACCCAAAAAACGCTCTTTAACCCAGAGCTCATTTTGGTATTTACTATAACTCTTGTTAAAAAAGGCATGGGAGTTAAAATGGGAGTAGTTTGCATGTCTGAGCATGCTCAGTTGTGCTGGCACCTAGTTGTAAAGAGATGGGGAATTTATCTTGTCTCAGACTTTTAAAGATATTTCGGTGTAGAAATCATGTTTTCACAAACTTTGAAAGCAGATTATCTTTAAAAAATATAACACATATTTTAGTACCATTTAGGCGATCATATTATGCGCTAAACATTATTTCCATGTACAATTCTCAGGGTCCTAATGATTTTCTGGGAGCTATAGTAAATTAGATTTTGGGAGTATGTTTGCACCAGCGCTATAGTGATTTCCTCCCCTCTAAAACATGCGCAGATCACTCCCATACTTAAAAAGCCCTCACTGGACCCTACCAACCTGAACAACTTAAGACCAATCTCATTGCTCCCATTCACCTCTAAACTTCTAGAACGCTTTGTCTACAACCGTCTTAGCTCCTACCTCAGTGAAAATAACCTCCTTGACCCTTTACAGTCGGGCTTTCGCTCACAGCACTCCACAGAAACTGCCTTACTAAAAATCACAACGATTTACTAACTGCTAAAACCAACAGCCAGTACTCCATACTCCTACTACTTGACCTCTCTGCAGCCTTTGATACTGTTGACCACCCACTCCTTCTCAATAAACTACATTCCCTTGGCCTCTGAGATTCTGCTCTATCCTGGTTCTCTGCCTATTTATCACAGCGCTCCTTCAGTGTCACCAAATCTATCTGTCTACTCCTCACCTCACTCCTTCAGTCTCCTCTCGCATTACTAACTTACTAACTGACATATCAGCATGGATGTCGCACCACTTCCTTAAACGAAATCTCTCTAAAACTGAGCTATTAATATTCCCCCCCGTGCCCCCCTCCACAACTTTTCCATCAAAATCAACAATGCAACCATCAGTCCCTCCCCTCACGCCAGGGTACTAGGTGTAATCCTAGACTCTGACTTGTCATTTCAGCCTCAAATCCAATCGTTGTCAAGAGTTTGTAGAATTCACCTCAGTAACATCTCTAAAATTCGCCCCTTTTTAACAAATGAAACCACCAAGCTCCTCATTCACTCCCTTGTTATCTCTCGCCTTGACTATTGCAACTCCCTTCTCATTGGCCTGCCTCTCCATAGGCTATCCCCTCTTCAGTCTATCATGAATGTTGCTGCCAGACTTATCCACCTTACCAACCGCTCAGTGTCTGCCAACCCTCTCCTCCAATCCCTACACTGGCTCACAATCACCCAGCGAATTAAATTCAAAATACTAACCACAACATACAAAGCCACAACTCTGCTCCGAGCTACATCACCAATCTTGTCTCCAAATATCACCCAAATCGTCCTCTCCGTTCTTCTCAAGACCTCCTACTCTCAAGCTCTCTTGTCTCCTCCTCTCATGCTCGTCTCCAGGATTTCTCCAGAGCGTCTCTCATACTCTGGAACTCACTACCTCCACCTGTCCGGCTATCCCCTACTCTTGCTACCTTCAGGCGATCCCTGAAAACTCATCTCTTCAGGAAAGCCTATAACGTCTCTAACTAATCTTTTACCACTTCCATCAGCTCATTCCCCACAGTTACAACCTTTTGTACCACCTGCCCCACCCTATAAGATTGTAATCTCTTCTGAGCAGGGCCCTCTTAATTCTCTTGTATCTTATTGTATTATAACTGTATTGTCTCACTTTTATATTGTAAAGTGCTGCGTAAACTGTTGGCGCTATATAAATCCTGTATAATAATAATAATAATTTCCATTTTAGAGCTAATTACAGCGATTGCTGCATCTCATCGATAATTACCACAATTGCTGTAATTTTGCTGCTAATTAGGGCTCAGAGCTATAGTAAATGACCCCCACTGTATATTTCATTACTAGGGCAAACATATTACAGGAAAAATGGAATGATGTTGCATATCTCCTGCACACATACACTTACTGTGCAGTCTTGGTTACTTAATTTTAAGGGCTTCTACAGAAATATAAAAGCTGAAATCAACAAAGGCATGATTGCTTCATAAAAACATTTTTGTGAAATCACAGTGATATAAAGTTCATAGTTTCATTAGCCATGAAATTAAAAGTTACCCTAATGACATGTACTGTATACCTCATGCTGTTGCCAACATCTTGTGATCAGCATCTGATACCGAGACCATATTTTATTAGGCAATGTTTTTACAGGGACATGAGGAATTAAAGCTGAACTCCAACCTTACCATCAATTGCAGTTATACAGGCTCCTCTCCTGTAAGTTGCTTCCACGGCACACTGTGTGAATTAGAATCAGATAGTCAGATAGAGCCCATCTCATTATCTTGATGAAGGACATCCAGCACCATCAAGCCCTTTCATTTTCAGTTATAGTAGGATTCCTATTGGATCCCACTCAGGAGGGGAAGCTGTGCAGACCTCTTTTTGGGGGGCATTATTTCCATTCTGCATGCCAGTTTGGAAGCTGATAAATGGTCAAACATTAAGGAGATGTGCGGATTGTGCTTTCTTACCACTTGATTTTTGGTCAGCACTTATGTTTAATAATATAAATATGATAATTTTACAGTCTGTAAATATAAATAGTATTCTTGGAAATACCTGAATAGTGACCTTCATGGCAGGATTACCAGATATTCTTTTAATGAATATAATGTAAATCGCTAGATATTTAGAGACACTTCTGGATTGCCATTTACTTGGTGGTTCCATGTCACCACACTGCCATAATGCAAAATCAGTAACACTGTAGGAAATTCCCTTATCTCTTTCACAATACCAGGCCCATTAGTAGCCTGGTTAATACTCTGCTAAATGAGATGCACTAGGCAACCACCTTATGTGCCACATTGCTCAGATATGTTTTGTGATTTCATCCTGAACCTCTGATTGGCAGCCAGTATTAGAAAAAGTCAAACCAAGGGTACATCCCTGCTGAGCAAAGTATTGAGATGTGTTACTGTTGAAGAAAAAAATGACTGAAGAAATGTGCGGATATACACATAAACAGTCAAGTACTTTAAGTGCAATTTCAAGGGAAGGTGTTTTTATGCCCCGTACACACGGTCGGACTTTGTTTGGACATTCCGACAACAAAATCCTAGGATTTTTTCCAACAGATGTTGGCTCAAACTTGTCTTGCATGCATACGATCACACAAAGTTGTCGGAAAATCCGATCGTTCTAAACACGGTGACGTAAAACACGTACGTCGGGACTATAAACGGGGCAGTGGCCAATAGCTTTCATCTCTTTATTTATTCTGAGCATGCGTGGCACTTTGTCCATCGCATTTTTGTGCACACGATCGGAATTTCCGACAACGGATTTTGTTGTCGGAAAATTTTATATCCTGCTCTCAAACTTTGTGTGTCGGAAAATCCGATGGAAAATGTGTGATGGAGCCAACACACGGTCGGAATTTCCGACAACAAGGTCCTATCACACATTTTCCGTTTGAAAATCCGAACGTGTGTACGGGGCATTAGAGCCATAAAACTAGGAGTGGTACTTATAGATATGGCGTTACCATAACTTATCATAAATCCAATCCTGAACATAATACAAGTCATTACAAACCTTCACCTGGGTAAAGAACCTTTTATTTAATCCAAAAGCTATACAAAACTTAATTTGTCCTTAGTCCTTAATAAAAACATTTTTATATTTGAACATTTGCACAGCTATCTCTAGAAAATAATAGCCTTATAGCATATACGCAATTGTAAAATACTTAAGCCTCGTACACACGATCAGATTTTCCGCAAAAAAAACTTTTCGACTTTTGACCGAAAGGTGTTGGCCCAAAGTTGTCTTGCACACAAACGGCACACAATTGTCGGCCAACAATCCTGAACATAGTGACGTACTAGAGGTACTACGAGCCAATAAAAAGGAAGTTCAATTGTCATGTGCCACCCTTTGGACTCCTTCTGCTAATCTTGTGTTAGTAGAAGTTTGGTGAGTGTCGATTCACGCTTTTCAGTTCATGCTTGTCAGTTCGTTTCTGATCTTCAGTTCGTGCTTGTCAGTTTGTTTCTGATTTTCAGTTCGTGCTTGTCAGTCCGTTTCTGATTTTCAGTTTGTGCTTCTCATTTCTTTTCTGATTTTCAGGTCATGCTTGTCAGTTCGTTTCTGGTTTTCAGGTCGTGCTTGTCAGTTCATTTCTGAACGACCGTTCGTCTACTAGCCATGTGGCGTTCTCGTTGGAGAGATTGTGCTATCATTGGGCTTGGAGTTATTGCTTTGACCGAAATCCAGTCCAGGAACAGGAGGAGGAGGAGTTCTTGGACCAAGAGTTGGTTGCTTAATCGTGACCAATTCTCTCTTATGCCTTTGCTGCAGGAGCTCCAGGAGAATAATCCTGATGATTTTAGGAATTATCTCCGGATGACGGACCCTTGCTTTTACAGTCTCTTGGCATTGCTGCGCTTGACGGCTCTTATGTAGCTGAGGGCGGGGCCACCCCTCACGTGATCCCGCCCCCCTCTGACAAGGGGAAACGCAGGATTCCCATTGCATCGGGGGGGGCAGGGTCACCCGTACACGTCACTGGGAAACCCCGGTGTTTCCTCTTGTCAGAGGGGGACGGGGTCACGTGACGGGTAGCCCCGCCCTCAGCTACATAAGAGCTGTCAAGCTAGCACCACGTCATTGGCTGGGTGCCTCTGGTGGAGGCAGGATCCTGTGTGTATTTCTCACTGGAGTCGCTGGAGGTCATCCATCGCTGGAGATTGAGAATTGGATTACATCGCTGGAGTAGGAGCATGGATTTATTGGATTACATCGCTGGAATCTCTTTTTTTATTTTTAATAAAGGACTTGTCCCAAGCCGTCTCCTATGGTTTTTTTAACAGTTTGACACTTTCTTTTTGTGAAATGGTAGGGGTACAATGTACCCCTTACCAATTCACATGGGGGGGTCGGGACCTGGGTTTCCCCTTTGTTAAAGGGGGCTTCCAGATTCCGGTAAGCCCCCCCGCCCGCAGACCCCCACAACCACCAGGCAAGGGTTGTGGGGATGAGGCCCTTGTCCCCATCAATATGGGGACATCCTCCCCATGTTGAGGGCATGTGGCCTGGTACGGTTCAGGACGGGGGGGCGCTCTCTCTCGTCCCCCCCTCTTTTCCTGTAGCCTGCCAGGTTGTGTGCTCAGATAAGGGTCTGGTGTGGATTTTTGGGGGAACCCCACGCCATTTTTTTTTATTTTGGCGCGGAGTTCCCCTTAAAATCGGATCTGGTATGGATTTTTGGGGGGAATATTCCCCTTAATATCCATACCAGACCTGAAGGGCCTGGTAATGGAATTTTGGGGGACCCCCACGCATTTTTTTTTTTTCAATGACTTTGAATGACTTTTATGTGTGTTGTCGGGACTGACAATTCATTAATAGCCGACACTAGCGCTAGCACTTTTAAATGACTTTTGTTTTCCTTTAGAAATGTCATTTTGCTCTCGGACTGTTATAAACATGGGAAACATGCGCTACTTTACAGGCATACTATAGACACCCCCCAGGTATGAAATTTAAAGGAATATTTCACTTTTATTGTTTCACTTTAAGCATTATTAAAATCACTGCTCCCGAAAAAACGGACGTTTTTAAAACTTTTTTTTGCTTTGATACATGTCCCCTGGGGCAGGACCCAGGTCCCCAAACACTTTTTATGACAATAACTTGCATATTAACCTTTAAAATTAGAACTTTAGATTTCTCCCATAGAATTTTAAAGGGTCTTCCACGACTTTTCGAATTTGCTGTGAACACCCCAAATTGTTCGCTGTTCGGTGAACGGGCAAACAGCCAATGTTGGAGTCATACTCATGTTCGACTCGAACAGATAGCTCATTCCTATTAAGAAGCAGGACACATGCATGCGGCTTGCCATTACTCCCGAGCAAAGGCTCATAGCCACCTTGCGATACTTGGCGACGGGGAGAAGTCTCCAGGGCCTGAAGTTTACAACTGGGATCTCCTCCCACTCTTTATTCCAGAGACCTGTTCTGCCATTATCCAAGTCCTGCAGAAGGACCATATTCGGGTAAGTTTTAGCCTTTAACATCACATTCTGTGTATTTAATGTTTGCTAATGTATTGTATTAGTTTCTTCATTCCATAATTACCATTATTGTAATATGCTGTGAATGTCCCTTTTGTCCTCATGCATGCTGTAAGCTTTTAATGCTCCTTTTTTGTCCTTCATGCATATTTTCCTTCAATAACCTCCCCAGCATGCTATCCTGGTCCCATACACACCTAGCCTAGTAACTTAACAATGTATTTTATCAGCTACATCTAACGCTGGCATTTTTGCCATGTAATGTTAAATGGTAGACAATGCTATAAACTGGTATTTGGCTCCCTCCAGTGGTATACTTGTGAATAGACTTGTTATTTATTCACATTAAAGCTAAGCAGGAAGTGACTTAATTATTTACTTTATGTAAGGACTTACCTACCCACAATGCCCACTCACCTACCCATGAACACTAAGTGGCAGAACTGCATGCTGGGTAGATAATAAAAGGCCCAGCATGGCCATTTTCTTTCTTTTCTGGATGCGTGGCCTGCCTGCAAGGATCTGTGAGGAGGTGTTCCAGAAAGCGTGACCTACATCGTGTGGGGCGGATCGACTACTGACTCTGCCTTACATCACAGCGTGCTGGAGCAGCATTGTGGTCAGATCGGGATGGATCCAGAGACACCTGATGGAGGTAGCTGAGGACTCCCGGTCATCTTGTGGAATCGAACAGTGTGACAGCGTGGCCGCATCAAACACACTGAGATCTTGCGGAGCAGAGGCATCCAGCTTTCCGGGCCTGGTATGGTGAGAGGGCTGTCACCCAACGTTCTTTAACGCACTTTACACACATGTAGACTCATACCACAGTGTTGCTGAGACCTGCAGTTCCGCAGAGGGGTCTCAATCAAGTAGACTGAGTTCAAGCAGGCCTCAAGCCTATACTTCACTGAGAACTGACACTGTGCCTTTCAGGGACAACTATACTGGAGGCAGTTATAAGTGCGTTACACATCAAGAACAGTTTCAATCATCAGTTTATATTACTTCTTTGCTTGTTAAACCCTTGGATTACAAACACTGTAGTATAATAGCTAGCAGAAGACAGAAGACCAGAGACTACATCTTTCACTAAAGGCCTTGTGTTCAGTCACAATGAAAACTGTATATTAAAAGATGTATATCAGCGCATGTATGCAAAAGCCAGAAAGCAGCTGAACACCAGGGTCAAATGATCAAATCCCTCAAGACAGATAAATAAAATGGGTGCAGCGCTAAACAAAATCAAAAGCAAAAGAAAAATCCAGGAATAAAAAGATATAAATAAGATAAAAGTCCTTCAAAATATATAGAGCACAAATAATGTCCAGATTTCATGTATGAATCCACCAAGCAAACGTGATTTTCACAGCAATGTTATGTGACTGATAGAAGTGCCCTTCACCATATACTGAATGGCCTCTCACCTGATGATCAGGACCCTTGAATAAAGGGTCATAAAAGCATTCCCATAGGGATCATAAAAATGAAGGTTCAGTCCAGTGACAGGAGACTCTTCCAGATAACCACGTAGCGGGGGATCAGCATAATTCATACAAATAGAAAGGGACAAACATAGTGCTCTCCGTATGCCATACTTTATTATAAAGGTAAAGAAAGACACTTACATAACAGGCACTTCACAAGTGCCAGGACGATAACAATGCATAAAACAAGCAGAGTATGTACAAGCGATGGAGCATGCGCGGTAGCCGCGGATGACGTCACGTAACTCTGCTGAGGAAGTCCCCGCCCACTGGGACGCAACGCGTCCAGAACGTGACGTCGTGACGTCATCCGCGGCTACCGCGCATGCTCCATCGCTTGTACACACTCTGCTTGTTTTATGCATTGTTATCGTCCTGGCACTTGTGAAGTGCCTGTTATGTAAGTGTCTTTCTTTACCTTTATAATAAAGTATGGCATACGGAGAGCACTATGTTTGTCCCTTTCTATTTGTATGAATTATGCTGATCCCCCGCTACGTGGTTATCTGGAAGAGTCTCCTGTCACTGGACTGAACCTTCATTTTTATGATCCCTATGGGAATGCTTTTATGACCCTTTATTCAAGGGTCCTGATCATCAGGTGAGAGGCCATTCGGTATATGGTGAAGGGCACTTCTATCAGTCACATAACATTGCTGTGAAAATCACGTTTGCTTGGTGGATTCATACATGAAATCTGGACATTATTTGTGCTCTATATATTTAGAAGGACTTTTATCTTATTTATATCTTTTTATTCCTGGATTTTTCTTTTGATTTTGATTTTGTTTAGCGCTGCACCCATTTTATTTATTTACTTGTGTTCAGTCACAGTAACAAGGGACTGCGTCATAAAGCAGGGGGAGCTCTTGAGTAATTGTACTGTGCTGTGTTTGATAGCCTTGCATTATTGTGATTAGTGCAGCATGCTGGAAGTGGGAAGGTACCCAGTGTCAGAGCATTGTCACTCTGAGCACTAGTCTCACTTTGAGACGCGCCTGCAAGGGTCATTCGATAAAATCTTTACCTGTTAATAATTCGTGAATACTTATCGTACTGTTATATTACATTTGTGTGACAGTTATTGTAACTACTGTTTATGCCAGTCTCCATAAAATTACATTCTGGTTAATTACAATTGGTGTGAAGTGTTGTTCATTCTCCTACAGGTGAAACTACGGATACCCAAGTAATGGTAAAGGTACATTATTGGTATATTGTGTATTGCGGGATTGTCCTTAGTTGTTAACTTCACACCAATACTGTTTCACAGCTGTGTCAAGCGGGTTGAGACAATTTATTGGGGGTAGATAAAGCATAGTACAGGCCCAATAAAATATCAGCAGCTCCTTCGGGGGTCAGTGCTACATACATTTTTGTGCTTACCCTAAACACCCCCTAAAATGTGTACAAATGTTATTGTTATCCTCAAATTCAGGCAGAGTGCAAGAGGCCATTTTTTGGGGGCGCAAACTCATTTGGAACCCCCCCAAATGCTAAGTCAACCAATACCAATACTCTATCTGCTGACTTTGCAAAACCCATACACACTATACCTCTTTTGTGGTCATATTTCTGGATGAATTCACCAAAGCATGTTGTGCAAGGGCCTGCCCGAATACCTTCAAATTGTACTGTTGAAAGTTTTTGTCTCCTATTATCTTGATAGGTAATTTATGAATGTCAAAATGTGCTTCAATTTGGACAGTGTGTATCCATATTTTTGGATTATGACACTTCTTACCTGTCCAGTGGGCTGCCAATAGTGTAAGTAAGGAGGGGCTGCCCAAAGTATCACATATTATGTATGCATTCACCTCTCATGGTAGTGGAGAGGGTTATCTGTCCAAAACATCTACCCATTACCCCCCCACCATAACATTTTTAGAATGGGTCACCAGAGGGGGTGAGGAATCGATAAGTTGACCTCATAGTTTTGTCTTTAAATACTCATTTAAATGTAATACTTATGTTGGCCAAGAATGTTTGTGTCAAATCTGCTTGCAATGTTATGTGCAAAAGTAGTATTTTTTTTTTCTTTTTTGACTCCACAGTTTCCTTCCAACCCACAGCAATGGCAGGATGTTGCAGCCCAGTTCAAGCATCAGCGGGATTTTCCTAACTGTGGTGGTGCTGTTGATGACAAACATGTCAGGATTGTCCCACCACCCAACTCGCGCTCCTATTATTTTAATCATAAGGGCTTTTGCTGCATAGTCATGCTAGTGGCAGTGTCTGCCAACTACGAGTTCCTGTACCTGGATGTTGGGAAGAACGGCCGCAACTCTGATGGAGGAGTGATTATGCAGACCATTGGCACCAGAATGGCACCTCACATTTGCCACCTGCTGAAGACAATGTTGAGGGCCTCAATTTTGTGTTTGTGGCAGATGAGGCCTTTGCTCTGGGGGAACATCTTATGAAGCCCTTTCCTGTGAGGAACCTCACCCCAGAGCAGAGAATATTTTATTATCAGCTCTCTCGTGCCAGAAGGGTTGTTGAGAATGCCTTTGGTATCCTTTCTAGTAGGTTCAAACTATTTTTAACCTCGATTAACCTGGCCGAATATAAAATGAACCATGTTGTATTGTGCTGCTGCATCCTCCACAATTATTTATGGAGGAATGCAAGCAGCTACCTTGCCTCAGTGCAAAGTGATGTTGACCTTGCAGTGTCAGGCCCAGCTGAAGAGGCTGCATCTCATCAGTCAGTGGGCATGATGCCGACTCTTGAAACTGGCCATGCTGGGTTGCCCTCCCAAAATGCCTGAGATGTCTGGCAACAATGGACATGGACTAAAAATTGAGGGTAATATCACTATTTTGCACTGACCCACAAAAAACACCAAATATTACAAAATAAATCAAGAAGAATAACTCTTGTGTAATGTAATTCCATTACCTATATGTCCAAAGAAATACAGTATTTATGAGTATTTATGTGTAGAAGGTTTTCACATGTGTCAGCTCTGTGGCTTAGAGGTTAGAGCTTCTGCTGAGCATCTGGGGTCGATTCCCAAACATGCTGCTTCATGTAGAGAAGCTGTCTCATCTCCCAGGTCCTAAAACTAAATGTAGTATTTATGTGTAGGAGGGTTCCACCACCATTGTTATTCTTGCCAGATACACTATCCAATCAAAAGTATTGGGACACCTGCCTTTACACACACATGAACTTTAATGGCCAGCCCAGTCTTAGTCCGTAGGGTTAAAAATTGATTTGGCCCACCCTTTGCAGTTGGAACAGATTCTGGGAAGGCCAGGAAAGATGTCCATAAGGTTTAGTGTGTCTATGGAAATGTTTGACCATTCTTCCAGAAGTGCATTTGTGAGACCATGCACTGATGTTGAATGAGAAGACCTGGCTCGCAGTCTCTGCACTAATTCAGCCAAAAGGTGTCCTATCAGATTGAGGTCAGGACTCTGTGCAGCCAGTCAAGTTCCTCCACCCCAAACTAGCTCATCCACATCTTTATGGACCTTGCTTTGTGCAGTCATGTTGGAACAGGAAAGGGCTATCCCCAAACTGTTCCCACAAAGTAGGGAACATGAAATTGTCCAAAAAGTCTTGGTATGCTGATGCCTTAAGTGTTCCCTTCACTGGAACTAAGAGGCCAAGCCCAACCCCTGAAAAACAACCCCACATCATAAACCCCCCTCCACCAAATGATTCAGACCAGTGCACAAAGCAAGGTCCATAAAGACATGGATGAGTGAGTTTGGGGTGGAGTAACTTGACTGGCCTGGACAGAGTCCTGACCTCAACACAACAGAACACCTTAGGGATGAATTAGAGCAGAGACTGTAAGCCAGGCCTTCTCGTCCAACATCAGTGACTGACCTCACAAATGCACTTGAAAGAATGGTCAAACGTTCCCATAGACACACACCTAAACCTTGTGGACAGCCTTCCCAGAGGAGTTGAAGCTGTTATAGCTGCAAAGAGTGGGCCAAATGAATTTTGAACCCTACGGCCTAAGACTGGGATGCCATTACAGCTCATGTGCATTTAAAGGCAGGCGTCCCAATACTTAGGCCAATATATTGTATAAACCTTGTGATGCTGAGCATGGCTATGGACTTAGGGCTGGTTCACACCAGAGAGATACAGAGAACATGTGTGAGGCTGCCTGCTGGCTAAGTGGGTAGCAAGTCTGTCTAGCAGCACTGGGGTTGCTGGTTCAATTCCCCAACATCCTAATGATTGTGTCAAAGTTGATATGCTCTCCCTGTGTGGGTTTCTCACTACATTCCAAAAACATGCTGGCATTTTATTTGTCTCCTGTGGAAATAGTCTCTAATGTAAGAAAGTTAGTTTTGGACTTTATATTGGAAGCTCATTGCAGCCAGGGACTGATGTTAATGTTTGTTAGCACTAATTATGCCCAGGGACTTGGACATTTAAAATTGTAGCGTTTACACCGCACAGGTACATATGTTTAGAAAACTGTTGCTTTGTTTATGTGCATGCAAATGGCCTTCGATCTTTGGCCTGTAGTTGGAGATTTGATGCACATAGCCCAGGGCTAACAATACAACCAACTTTATATAAAGGGCTGCAGTAGGGGGGGTTTGTTTGGCCTGAGAACAGGCTAGAATCTTGCTTACGGAGTGCTGCTCGGCCTCCTGACTTACGATTGGGTGTCCTATAAGCCTAGGTTTTGAGTTGGGGATGTTCTGGGGGCCTCTCTTTTGGGGGGACCCTCGGATAAACGAGAGGCCAAAGAAAGGCGGAACCAAAAAAGGACGTCGCCACGTCGATGCGTTTGAGAAATTCTATGAGAATCCAGGTAAAGCCTGAATATCGTGGTGAAGTGGGTCTGAAGACGATCGCTGTGGATGCTTTACAGAAGTTGCTGAATTTACAGGTCAGTGATATTTTTGCTCTCCAAGATTTTGTGGTCAGTGGTCAATGCGATGTTTCTTTTCATACTGAGGATACCTGCCAAGCTGCATATGAGAATTGGGTGAAGGCGGATCTGGGAGGAAATTTGCTAAGAAGATGGACATCAGTTTATTGTTTGATCCTGGATTGAAGACCATGATTGTACATTGTTATAATCCTTTTTTGGAGCTGAAATTGGTGAGACAATTTTTGTTGCGGTATTGTGTGGGGGCTGACAGAGGAGAGAAGCTTTATAACCAGTATGGCATGTATAGAGGTAAACTGCGTTTTAAAGTACGCATGAAGAGGGACGCATAAGGTTTTTGTGGCATGTGTCACCCTCCCCCGGCATTTATCATTGCTGGGGAGCAGTGTACTGTTTTCTATTCTGGGCAACCCTGTTACTGCAGGGGGTGCTTTCAGTATGGACATATTTGTGAGGACTGCCCTTCTAAGTTTTGCTGTAGAGTGTGCTTGAAGCCGGGACAAAATGCAGCGGAGTGCAAGGAAAAAAAATGTGATCTGTGTGGTTCAGGGGAGCATATGGTCAGAAACTGTCCGAAAATAGTGGGGATGAAGATGTTCTCGTATGCGGAGGCTGTGCAGAGATGACGGTTTACAGGGCAGAATGTGAGCAGAGAACCAGAGGAGCAGGAGACTGAGCAGGCGGATAAAGGGGGTGAGCAGGTGGCCGGCACGGAAGGTGGAAAGGCGCCGACCCCCCCCAGACGCTAGAAACCCCGCTAGTAGCTCCAAGGAAGGTGTCGGACAGGAACTGCAAGGGAGTATGGGTAAAAGTGGAGTGAATATTAATCTAACAGAGGAGGGGGATAATGAGATGCAGGTTGGTGAGGCGGAAGAAGCTGTGGTGGATGAAGGCATGGAGGGAGGGAGGTGGGCGGAGTGTGTGAAGAGTTGATCGCTTTGATAAAACAGGTGGAGGCAAAGCAGGCGAGTCAATATGTAGATGAGGAAGTTGGTGAGTGGGCTGAAGATATGGAGGTGAGGAGGAAGGAGGGGTCGGGATTAAAAGACCTTTTAACCGCCACTCAAAGACCAGGGCTGGAGGTGCAGCAGGGGAGTGAGGCACAGAGAAAGAAGCCTAAATGGGACTTGTCTCTGGGTTTGAGCCCAGGTGGTAGAGGGTGTGTACTGCCGAGTTTAAGTATGGATTCACAAGTGTCAGATGATTTAAGTGGAGCAACATCACCATTGGGCTTGGTAGGTTCTCCTGCCATGCAATATTTGGAGAGTGAATCAGTAGATCCTCTTGTAAAAGGTACAGGGAACGGAAGTGGAAAAGAGCTTCCTGATGGAGGGTTTTAGTGTTTTCTGCAGGTTTTTTTGATCCTTCTCACGGCTTTGTCTATATGTAGTGTGAATGTGCATTCGATTGGATCTGTCTATCGTCATGCAGCTGTTTTGTCTCAGTTGGCTAACATTGAGCGTGATGTCTTGTATTTGCAAGAGTGTAGTTTGTGGTATGCTCCAGGCCGTGGCAACTGGTCTGCAGAACCAGTGGTTTGGTCTTGTGCTGCGGAAAATAAAAGTGAAGGGGAGGGGTTGCTTTTTAAAAAACCCAGAAATTAAAGTTGAATCATGGGAAGAAGTGGTGATAGGAAGAGTTCTGAATGTAATGTTTACCTACCTGGAAGAATCCTTTAAGTTGGTATATGTTTATGCACCAACGCAAAAAACTGCCAGGATGTATTTGTTGGAAATTTTGAGGCTCCACCTTGTGTGGAGAGGAAAGACCATTGTTGCTGGAGACTTTAATCTTATTAGGACTGCTGAAGATAGAGTAGGTCAAGGTGAAAGCCGGACCGATGTCACCAGCACAGCTTTTAATGCAATTTTGCAGGATTTTTGTTTGCAAGATGAAGCGGTTTGCTACTATGGAAATGGTAAAGCCACAGCAACCTTTTTTTCAGATAAGGCAAGCATAAAATCCCAAATTGACTTTGTTTTAGGTTCCAGTGCACTGAAAGTCGCAGAGTGGAAGCAATGGGAGGTGTCTTTCTCCGACCACCAGGTTTTGGTGGGAAAGTTTATTTTTGATCAAGATGTCAAAACTGGGAGAGGAATCTGGAAATTAAGTAATCTGCTATTGGAAGACCAAGGGATTTTTGATAAGTCTGCTCTGTAATAGGGATGAGCCGAACACCCCGCCCGGTTTGGTTCACATCAGAACATTCGAACGGACCGAAAGTTTGCGCAAACTTTCGAACCCTGTTAAAGTCTATGGGACTCAAACGTGAGAAATCAAAAGTGCGAATTTTAAAGGCTAATATGCAAGTCATTGTCCTTAATAGGGTTTGGGGACCGGGCCCTGCCCCAGGGTACATGTATCAATGTAAAAAAAAGTATTAAAAACAGACGTTTTTTCGGGAGCAGTGATTTTAATGATGCTTAAAGTGAAAAAATATTGGCGCTTGTTTCTCGTGTTTAGAACAGGCCCTGCTCAAAATTACATTTCTAAAGGAAAAAAAGTAATTTAAAACTGCTTGCGGCTTTAATGTCATGTCTGGTCGCGGCAATATGGATGAAAATCATTGAACCCTTCCCCCAGCCCATTACCAGCCCCTTTGGGTCTTGTATGGGTATTAAGGGGAACCCCGCACCCAAATAAAAAAAAGGAAAGGTGTGGGGGCCCCCCAGGCCCTATATTCTCTGAACAGCAGTATACAAGCGGTGCAAACAAGACAGGGACTGTAGGTTTGTTCTTAAGTAGAATCTGTTAGTAATTTTGAACTGGTACATTTTTTACGTGTAGCTCCATGCAAAAAATCTATTTTTAAGCTTTTTGGAAAACATAGTGAAGGATTATCACCCCTGTAACATTTGTTTTGCTGTCTGTGCACCTGTTCAGAAGATTCGACCTCACTTTCTGTCCCAATGACAATTGGATTTTGAAAATGTGGGGTTTTTAGTGAAACAAGGAACTCTTACAGGAGAGAATTTCCCTTCCTAGGGGTAGATTTCCTCTCACTTCCTGTTGTCTGTCTCCTTCCATTTGCAAGTAGGAGTCATTTGTAAGTTGGATGTTTGAAAGTAGGGGCCTGCCCTATATACTCTGCAGAAATTTGGGCCTTAGGTGTTGGTGTTGCCACAACACTGAAAGCCCTCACAGTTACTCTTGGTGGGCGCAGGAACGGGCCCTGCTGTGAAATATTAGATCAAGAATCATAATTACATGCCTCTGTTTAACAGGGTCAGAAAAATTGGGCCTTTGGTGGTGGACGGTGTGGTGGTGTTGCCACAACACTGTAAGGCCTCACAGTTACTCTTGGTGGGCGCAGGAATGGGCCCTGCTGTGAAATATTAGATCAAGAATTGTAATTAAATGCCCCTGTTAAACAGGGGCTGAAAAATTGGGCCTAAGGCACTGGTGCTGGTGCCACAACACTGCAACCCCTCACAGATACTGTAGTTGGAGCGCAGGAATGAGCCCTGCTGCAAAGTATTGCATCAAAAATTGTAATTACACGCCCCTGTTAAACAGAGGCTGAAAAATTGGGCCTTAGGCACTGGTGCTGGTGCCACAACACTGCAACCCCTCACAGATACTCTAGTTGGAGCGCAGGAATGAGCCCTTCTGCAAAGTATTGCATCAAAAATTGTAATTACACGCCCCTGTTAAACAGGGGCTGAAAAATTGGACCTTAGCCACTGCTGGTGGTGCCTAGAACCAAAAATGTTCTTACAAGCTATCAGCATGAACATTGAGGAGGAAGAGGATAGTCACTCAGCATAACAGGATAGTCACTCAGCATCAGCATATGCAGTCTTGAAGGGATCTCACATTAAAAAAAAAATGATTCAGTTACATCAGCATCAGGTGCTTGGTAGCTGGTGATCCAAGACTGATTCATTTTTATGAAGGTCAGCCGATCGACCGATTCGGTGGACAGGCGCACCCTGTGATTGGTTACAAAGCCTCCAGCAGCACTGAATGTGCGCTCCGAAAGAATGCTGGATGCAGGACAGGCCAGTAGCTCAACTGCATACTGTGCAAGTTCTGGCCAGTGATCCATCCTCCAGTAACCCAGAGGATTTTCGATGGGAAAGGTGCCCAAGTCTGATCTTGCCCCTATGTATTCCTGCACCATGTGAATCAGATGCTGGCGATGGTCGCTGGAACTGATCATGCCTTTGGGCTGCGGACTAAAAAATTGTCTGAACGCATCGGTCAGGCGGCCACCTTCTCCATCGCTCCTTCTGTGACTGACCGAAGCCTCAGCAACACGTTATCCAGGAGGACCAGGCTATGGAAACGCGTTGCACAAACCTTTCTGCAAGGCCTCCCAAAGATGTTTCATCCTCTGCTCCCTCTGTGACTTCAAGATAAGGTCCGCAACCTTACCCTTGTAATGTGGATCAAGGAGGGTTGCCAGCCAGTAATGATCCCTCTCCTTGATACCACGAATACGAGGATCCTTCCGCAAGCTTTCCAGGATCAGGGAGGCCATGCAGCGTAGGTTTGCAGAGGCATTCTGTCCGGAGTCCTCTGGGTCACTAAGGAAGACATGATCCACAGCCACCTCCTCCCAGCCACATACATGTCCATGGGTTTCTTCGGACTGTAAATGATCCCTTGAAGACTGCTGCTGATGCTGAGTGCCAGGCTCCACCTCCATGCTGACACAATCCTCCTCCTCCTTGTCCTTTTCCTGTGTGATTGGTGGGCACGCAGGAACACTGTCTGGATAAAGGGGGCCTTGAGAGGTAAGGAAGTCCTCCTCTTCCTGCCTCTGTTCTGCCTCAAGTGCCCTGTCCATTATTCTACGCCGCGTGTGCTCCAACAGGTGGACAAGAGGGACAGTGTCACTGATGCATGCACTGTCACTGCTCACCATCCTCATGGCCTCCTCAAATGGTGGTAGGACAGTGCATGCATCCCTGATCATGGCCCACTGGCGTGAGGAAAACAAACCAAGCTCCCCTGACCCTTTCCTGGTGCCATAGTCACACAGGTACTCACTGATGGCCCTCTGCTGCATGTGCAGCCACTGCAGCATGGCCAACGTTAAGTTCCACTTGGTGGGCATGTCACAGATTAGGCGGTTCTTGGGCAGGTTAAATTCCTTTTGGAGGTCAGCCAGCCGAGCACTGGCATGACTGGTGGAAATGCACACAGACTTTCCTGGCCTGCCTCAGGACATCTTATAAGCCCGGGTACCTGCCCAAAAACCGCTGCACCACCAAGTTAAGGACGTGAACCAAACAGGGCACATGGGTCAGTTGTCCCTGTCGAAGGGCAGAGAGGAGGTTGGTGTCATTGTCGCAAACCACCATTCCTGGCTTAAGCTGGCATGGCATCAACCACCTCTGAAGCCTGCCCCTGCAGAGCTGACAGAATCTCTGCCCCAGTATGGCTCCTGTCCCCCAAGCACACCAGCTCAAGCACCGCATGGCATCTTTTTGCCTGCGTGCTTGCGTAGCCCCTTGAACACCTACGGAGCACTGCTGGTTCCGAGGACAAATCAGCACAGGAAGAGGCCATGGAGGAAGCAGAAGAGGAGGGGGTGGAGGAGAGAGGTGTGGCAGAATCACCACTAGTAGAATTTTGGAGGCTTGGTGGCGGAACAACCTCTAACACTACTGCACCCTGTCCTGCATCCTTCCCAGCTGCCAGCAGAGTCACCCAGTGCGC